>NC_135499.1:124004420-124291920 GCF_052857255.1 Amblyomma americanum
GTCTTTAGTTAACTCAATATTAATCCTCCTCTTTGCTGTGAACGTTATGCAAGAATCCACTCTAGATTCACTAAAGCCCTGCATAAAAAGCAGCCCGACTCCCTGCCTGAATCTTTTTGTACCCCGCTGGGGCCTTATCTTTATATACTAGGATATTAACCTAAGATCTTAGTTCGGTATTTCATAAAAATAGGCTTTCACCTAGAAGAGCGCTTTTTTCGCCGTAAGTGATATGGATACAAGTTTTTAGAATTTGGAAAAACTCTGTTACCCCCGGCGCTGTCGCCCAGGAAATTTTGGCTATCTCTTCGAGTTAAGTGCACTAAAGGGGTTCCTTTTCCTGCATGGTTCTTGAAAACGCATGTATACTGGCGTGATGTAGGGAGAATTTGTTGGTTCGCAGCGTTATGGGTAACTACGTTTTCGAAATTCTAGAAACTAATATGGATATTACTTACGGTGGGCTACAGCACTTTGATAAATGAGATAACCAACAGCAATAGTTAAAAGATAAATAAATAATGTCTGTTGAGCGGTCTACATTACTGACAATGCAAGGCCTAAAAAAGGGCTGTTCTAAGTCAAAAAGCGTAGTTTTAGAAATTGCAGATGATCTTTGGTGGAGCACCCGGTACTTTCCGTTGGCAATAACACAAAAGTTGTATGCATATTTTTGGAACCAATTACGATCAGTTCGTATCATCTAGAAGTACGGTCTTCAAGACAAAGTCACATGCCTTTAAGACCATGTACTTCAATGGCTTATCTGATCTCCACACTACGTTAAAAGGGGTACTGAGCAAGAATAATATTCCTGTACGTTATGGCACTAAAACGGCCTCGACTTACGGGCGGACCACAAGCCTATATATGATGCTGCGAAGTTATCGTAGGGCCTTAAGTAATGCTGCGATCATTTCTACTCCAAATGCTATCTAATACCCCTTTCACACGGCGAGTTTCAATGGCCATCGAGCCGAGTGTCTTCGAAATTCTCAATCGCCATCGAACTCGGAGGAGTTGTGTCGCTGTTACACGGCAAATCTCAATGGCCATTGAAATGGTTCTCGTGTCTTACGCCAAGCTTGTGTGGCGCCACAATCGCTACTTCGGATTTTGCAATAATAACAAAAATATTTGATAAATGTATATTAAATGCTGAAATACACGCATACGCGCATGCCATTTAAAACCCTTTTAATTACACGTACGCAACGGGCAGATGCAGACACTGCTGTAGTGACTTTAATACAAGGCAAGCCAAAACCAAGCCAGTCCAACGGCGTCAGAGCGCTGCTTCGTAAGGCTTAAGACATGGAAAATCGCCTTGATATCTGAAAAACAAGAGCTATTTGCCTCTTGAAACTTGATGAGAGGGTAAGAATGGGCAAATCGAAGGCGAATACAACAGCTTAGAACACGATATTGCTTTGAGGGATTAGCGACGAAGCTGTTATCGCTGTGAAGCGGGCGGGCAGGGCGCCGCCATTTTGCCAACGCTAAGTACGCAAGCAACGCAAAATTAATGCGCTTAATGCGCTTAAAATTAGTCTGGTACAATTTTAAAATTATTGTACAGACTTCTTGCATTAAAGTCTAGGCGAATAATGTTTGTTCATGCTTTTGTACCGCGAATGTGCTGTGTACGAAAGTGCACTTGGCACCGCTCGAAGCAACGCTAGCAGCCTTGGGCAGCGCTCGAAGGCCCTCGAAATCTCGATGGAGCTCCGCGCTGCTCCGTTGACTCGATAGACTATTGACTCGATGGCCATTGAAACTGCCCGTGTAGCAGCGCTCGATCGCCTTTGAGTCGATAGGCTATCGGTTCGACTTCCTTTGAAATGCCCGTGTGACAGGGGTATTAAACAGGGAACAGCTATTCTCAAAGGTTGCTAGCTGAAAAAAAAAATGTTTGCGAGGACGTTAGCTTCGCTTAGTTGGATTAGTTTGGCGAAAAGAAAATAAACCTTCTGTTTTTTATTTTCATTTTTATTTTTTTATGTTTCGTTCTCATTCATTCACCTTACAAAGTAAATGTCGAAGTCCTCCGCGTAGACTTCGCAATAGAGTGTAATTCTAGTTTTATTTTTATTCTTGACGTATAGTTATGAAGTAAGAAAAAAAAAGAGGCAGAGATGGCAAGCGTCGAGTCTCTGCGCGGTACCGCCATGACTATATAGGCAGCTAACAAACCGGGAGACTTCCTTCATGTCCTCCTCACATGTCCTGCCTTCCCACACCCTCCATCCCCCACCGCGGCGGAGTCATACTGGGAGACTCTCCTGGCCAGCTCCGCTGCTGCTGACCAGCGCCGGATAATTACCGACGCCCTGAAGCGGATAGCCCTCCAAGGGCTGTCCATTTCCCTGTAAGGGCAGCCCCCTAAGGGTTGCCTCGTGCCATGTCAGGGGGTTTGCCCACCTCGGTATTTGGCAATAAATGTTTCCAGCACCCACCACACGCTTTAGCCTCACCGGTGACCATGTTAAGCAGAGTAGTCTTGCCGGCTCCGTTGTGGCCGAGAAGCACGGTGATCTGGTTTTCGAAGATCCGCATGCTCACGTCTTGGACAGCCACCACGCCGTCGTAATCCTGCAAATAATCCCCGTGATGAATTAAATACTGAGAGCACCTCTGAACATACCCCATTGAGGGGTTAAAGGAGCGGTAGAGCCAATGTCACTTAGATTGAAGTAGTAGGAATGGTATTTTATTTTTGATTACCCAGTGCCGAACCCAAATGCTTGGCTCGGTTCAAGGAAAAGTCGTGTACAGGCGCCCACAAAAGTTTTCGGAGCACGAAAACTACAAGGGTTAATTTCTGGAACATATAAGCATGCAGTAACAAACTGATGGATGTGCACCGAACTTTCCTTCGCGACCTGAAGAATGTACTTCTGAATGCCTGGCTGTACTTCTACTTAGCAAAGAAAATTCAGCTTTTTTGTTGTGATTTCGGAGATCCAAAAACTTTTGTGGGTACCTGTATAAGTATTGTAATACAGGGGTTTATGGGGCGTAACTTCAGAAAGCGACTCAGGCTATAAAGGACGCCGTAGTGGAGGGCTCCGATAAATTTCCACCACCTGAGGTTCTTTAACGTCTTCTACATCTCGTAGCTGACGGTCCTCTATCATTTCTCCTGCAATGAAATTGGACAGCCGCGACCGGGATCGAACCCACGCTTTTTGGGTCGGCAGCCGAGCACCATAACGCAGCGGCATATGCACATCTGCCGAGATAAACCAAGCAAGTGTGCTTTCGGCAGCTCTCCGGCTCGATCGTGATAGAAATTTTAAGGATGGTTTCGAACTTAACTGCTCAAATGATCATCATATTTGTGGCTGCACGCTCCGGCGTGCAAAGCTAAAACGTCGCATTAAACACCACCGAAAAAATAGGCCTTATAAAGTGTGCTAACAAAATATGCTAATTTTGTTTCCAAATTTTACGCCTACCTCGTTAGCATTAGGACGCATAGATTGAGGAAAGATCATGCTAGGAAATAAAAACGTCGCTTATTAAGAAAGCACGATTAAAACTGTGATCGAATTTTACTGCCTTGTGTAAGCGGGCAGAGCAAAGTGGACTTACTTTGGTGACATGGAACACGTCAATTCCGACCGCTGAGTTCTTCGGATCCGCCTCAAAGTTCTGCACCTCTTCCGGGCTCAGTACCGGTGGCGGGATTATTGAGATGTTGGGAACCCAGTAGCTCCACTGAGAGGCGTAAAGAATTTGTTGAACCAAACTTTGTAGTAGGGCTAACTAGCGCAATGTTACGCCGGTAGAGAAGTTTGTGCGCTGCTTCGGCATTCGCAACGTAAAAAAGGAGAGGATGTAGTAGGTATCGCACGGACCCCATGAAGTTTGCAGGGAACCACAGACTCATAGTAGTGATGTCAGCCCCAATAACGCTGGTAGGGATGTGCAAGGAGACGACCAAGAAAAGGTGCAAAGGCCAGGCAAGGGCATGCAACAATGTGCACAAGTTTCAGTTTAGTCCTGCCTCCAACGGGATGGCAATAAGATTTAACTTTCGTGAGGAAAGACCAACATCGGCCAAAGGGCAAGATGCGTTAATGAAATAATATCAGAACATGAAACACAAGCATGTTGCTAACAGGACTGAAAATTTTGGACGACAATTGTTAAAGATGCAAGAAGGGTGTTCCAATGTTCCATTAAACAATCATTTTCGCTACCTCGAAAGAGAGACTGACTCGTTAAATATTAGAAGTATATAGTACGAAATCAGCAGAAATTGGGGCATACATCAGCGGCTGTTCAATTGCCCTCACTAGTAAGGAGATGGAAATATTTGGTTCATTAGGCTGTTACAAAGCGATAAACCAGATAACAAAGCAAAACCACAGAGCCTCGCAAAAAACTGTCTCATCAAATAATTATCAATGGCCAATACAATCACAGCGTAAGTTTTATTTTACATTTTTGTATACATTCTCTCCTTCTCAAGTTTTTAAAGATTTCGCCATAGGCGGCGGAGAGGAACTGACAGTTGTTAGTTGCACTGTGCTGGGCGTATTTCGTTCTCACATTTATTTTCTTTTGCGCGTATCTAAAAAGCTGACCATCTCTTCTACCAACGTAGTCTCTTTTGTGATTGCGCTTTGCAGTTAATGCGTTTTGCCATTGACGTTAATATATAAATCACTGGGCGTAAAATGACTTCGTGAATTGCGCTCTTTCCGGGGCTCAAATTAGCGAGCTCCAAGCTTGCTTTAAGCAGGTTATTATGACGTCACAAGGTCACGTTATCTAGGTGGCAGGTATCCCACATGCTTTTCCAGTGCCTCCCTTAAATGAATACTTTCTTGAGCACATTCATTTGAGCAGCTCGTCACCATCATCACTCTAACGACGCACTTTTCAGAAAAGAAGCCCCCTCCATATCCGTCGAAATTAACCCAGCCCAGTACCAACTGCGGCCACCTTATCCCCGTAATGATCCTACTCTCCTTCATGCACTCTGTTCCAGCAGTTAATCGATGATTCACAGACAGCCCTCTTCGTTAACAATGTTTCATTGGTTAAAATGAAGACATTTTAGAGAATGTTCGAGCTTCTTAACGACATTTAGGACGCGCACCTTGAACGGGAACAGTAATGGCTTCGCAATCCCCGGGCCGGTGGGCATCACGTTGTCGAGGTACCACACCAGTATGGCGATGAAGCAGTCGCACATCACGCCAATGAACACGATCTCAGCCAGGGTCACGTTGTCCGGAGTAGCAACGCGGTCATAGAAGTTGGCCCAGTTGGCACCGAATTCCACTGCGAGCCCGAAAGGGAGCTTATAACGTGTGACGGTCGCTGCAAATATCCTCGCTCCTGAAACTTGCATTCTCTTTGAATATTTCCGCATTTGATTCCGCTACTTTTATAGCCACCCTAGTTCTCTAGTGCTACCCCACTTGTAGTGGGCAAAAATTCTCTTGGCACAATGTATGACCTACGTCGAAAAAAAAAATGCGGCGGAGAACGCAGTGATACACTATACTCAGCGCTTTGTACCAGCACTGTGGTCTCTTGCTATATTCCTTACGGAATAGAGGGATCCTGAGGACAGTGAGAAATTCAGGCGCCTACCAATACACTACGGCAGTCCAGCGCATTCCAAAGGTAACGAATTCACTTTCGGCTGAGGTGGAGCTTTTATACGGTAGAAAAGAACAGATGAGAAAATACAGGTGTCAGCACCAACGACCTATTCTGCAAGTAAAGAGCGTGCAGAGACACTCAACTTTCTTTGAGGTTCCCAGAGTAGGTGCTGCACAGCCATTCACTTCAAAAAGGGTACAACTCGTCCTTTGCGGCGTTGACGTCACAAGTTTTGAATGAATTGCGGGAAAATATTTTAGCTTTATTTTCTTACCACAAATGAGTCTCGTAGGAAGACAAATAATAACATACAGTTAGAAAAATGGGATTATATTCTACTGAGAGCAATTATTGCTGCGAATTTGTCTTCAGCGTCGGTTTAAAATATAGACCACATTCATGTCTTAATTTTTTCGCAAGTCAGTGAGTTCTTACATTTTGCGTTTTACTTATCGCTAAATGTTCCGGAATATGATGTGGAAAAAATTATATCCCTACTTTCCTGAGCTTAAAGTTTAAAGCCAGTTTCATAATCATTACGCGCATATTTGAAACAAGATTTGATCAGTAATATTTAGTTTGTGTTAATTATAGAAAATATGTTTTCAAATATTTTATTTTTAACCTTATCAATTTTTTCTGGTAACCTGTCGCTTGTTTAAGTACATAAAGTACTTAAGAGAGACCTACAAGAAGTTGAACAAAGCTTGAATCAAGACATTACGCTTACTCGGTGGAAAAGGAAAGATGACTGCTACTATGAGTGATTGGCTCCCGAACTGCTACTGCATCACTATAAAAACTAGAGTGGTTTGGTCTTTGCAGAACGAAGTTAGCTACACGAAGCAACCCTTTCTACACAGGAGCACCCAAGGCGTGGCATGTGCCACTTGGGTCAAATTGATGATGTGCATTCGAAAGGCGTAAATCACTGTGTTAAGAAAGCTATATGCCCAGAGAGGCCTTCCAAAGAAGATGAATAGAGGTGTCAAAGCTGTATTCAATGATATCTGCTTCGATGAACGCCTGCCTAAATTTCTACTATGCCAAACACAATATAAACATAACTGATTGAAAGAGATTATCTACCAGCGGGCTCCCGACTTTCATGATGCCTTAGGCTGCTTCACTTTTGGATGCAGACTTAACATGTTAGGCAGACCCTGTCATAAAACCAGAGTATGAACCAAAAGGGCTTCATTACCAAAAATTGCCAGTGAATACAAAAGGATTATTGTCCATCAGTTAACCACAGAAGATCAGAGAAAAAAAAAGACCTGCCAACACGAAGAAAGAAATCTCACTGTGTTTCACTGCTGCGCCCAGCTTTGAGCGATTTCCGCACTTTTAACATGCTTTTAAAGCTATTTTTGTTATTCTCAGAACACGAATTTTCTCAGTAATGCTTTTACGCTAGAAATGATAACTTTTTGTTGAGTTATTATTTTGACACAGAATTTTCCGCACCCATTCCTAACATATAGATGCATGCAGTGAACAAGGGTAATATTAATACGAAAATAGGTAATTGTTATCATAGTGCAATCAGTGCAGATCGTTTTTAAAATTTTTGAAAATGGGTATATTCTTCATAGCATTACATTGAACCCAGTACATTGCATAATTGTCAGATAATACATATATCCCAAAGCTTTTTTAATGCGGCAAGTTACAGGCTACTGATCGCTGTTGTCGAAAATAGCATTTTTATTGTATAACTCGCAAAAAATAAACTGAACTACTCTTGACGCTATGCACAGTGTGACAAGGTAAATAAAATATTGTGTATAAGAGTAAATAGAATGAATAATCCTAACTGCGGATTCAAATTCTTTTTTGCGTGTGACCTCATACTTTAATTTCCGGAAGACAGCGCGTGTCTCAATTAACCAAGTCACTTAGTCAACAAGCAGTTTACGTCTGACGAGCGTTATCTCGATATATCAAATAGAAAAATTCCTGTATATCGAGCCAAAAGTTTCTGAATAATATTTGTCCGAGAAAGTTATCCTACAAGAAAGGCAAATAATTTTGTCACATTCAGTGCAGAAGAAAAATGGTCTTGAGTGAAAATTAAAAATGTTCAGTTTTATGTAAGCATTCCTTCAGTTGGCAATCAGTTAATAAAGCTCTCAACTACATGGACCTTTACTTCAGATACCATGAACCATGTTCGTGGGAAAACAGCCAATTAGTGGAAAAATAGATGGAGCAGGAACACACGCTTGACCATCTTCTGCCCTTCCGAGTGTCCTAAGCGCTCCATTTCCGTCCTCGTTCTTTACGCGCCGAAGAAAATGCGTCAAAAATGAACCAGCTTGTACGAAAAGTTTTATTAATACGAAGTAATTATATGTGCGATTAGCACGACAGAATGCGTCCGTCGTCCGCCGTCTATGGCACCAAATTCGGATGATGCAGTATGCCGATGTACGATATCACAGCATATGTAATCGAACGTGCATAACCATGAATGATTTATAAAGACGTACTATGACTTACAAAAGCCATGACTCATAGTCATTGTGCAATGTATCATGACGCCACTTTACAATACCTGCAAGTAACAATGTAAGGTTTATATCGCTTTACAAAGCATCCGTAGTCATGGTTCTAGTCATAGTCATGACCACGACTATGACTCATAGCAATTATATGACAACGAATCATATTAATTATATGACAAGAAGTCAGTCATTCTGTAACATAGGACAGCACTTCATAAGAAACAATGTAAGGTGCATACAGTTTTTACAAAGTATGCAGAGTGGTGACCCCTACTGATATTCATGACTCTTGACTAACTCATTCTGCAATGTATCATGACATTAGTACTTTACAGGCAGCGTAATGTCAGGTATAGAGCTTGTACAAAGTGTACGTAGTCATGACGCGTGGTGATTGTCATGACTCATTCTGCAATTCACTTCATGATGCGTAGTCATTTATGCCGCATGAATCAGCACTTTACAAGTAACAAAATGTAAGGTGTTTAGAGTTTTACAAAGCGTGAGTGGCCATGATCATTCTGCAATGTAGAATGACTTACCACTCCACAAGTATCATAGCCGTGACGCGAGGTGATAGTCATGACACATGACACAGCACTACTGTGTAGCATGACTCACCAATTTAGAAGCAACGTAATGTAAGGTATATAGTTTCTGCAAAGTATACATAGTCATGTCTTGTAGTGATTGTGCGAAGTAGCATGTCTCCGCACTTTATTATTTCGTTTTCTCACACGTAAGCATTCGTAAGTGTCACGGAGGATTTTTGGCAAACGGCGTGGGTGCAGTGAACAACAAAATAGCGCTGCCATTTTGGCGCAGGTGGTACTAACCAAACTTTTCGAAGCGCTCAAGTACGCGGAAGCTCCAGTGCAAGCTCATGCCAGGAAAGACCGATGTGGCCAGCTTATGCCACCGCTTGATGAAGTGGTAGCCCTGGCCGCCAGCATTCTCCAGCACCAAGAAGGGCATGAGGCAGCTGAACGTCCAGTAGAGCATGGCACCGGCCACCGCGGAGTGCGCTGCGTGACAGGAGTGACACTTCCGAGGCGGAACTTTGTCATTCAGTTTTGCTGCATTTTCTACCGAGAATTGTCCATCGCAGTTATTCTTTCTTATCCTTCCTTTACTCGTCATCACACGACAGGAGTACCTAATGGGAGTTCGGCATGGAATGCAGATATGTGCGTGACTATACGCATAAAAATGTGTTATTCCATGCAACGTTGTTCACGAAATTGTACACGATTGTATACGTAGATGAGTGTATGCAATCTGTCGCGGCACGACTTGTTACAGGGAAGATTGACGAATTTCTTCCTTCCAAGAGAAAGGGAGCGTAGCAGGGGGCGGCAGAAAGTTAAGCAGGCGGATTTAAGAACTGTGCGAGCATAGATTGGCCGTAGCGGGCACGGGACAGAGATAATTGGAGAGATATGGGAGACGTCATTGCCCTTCAATGAACTAAATTGGGCTGATAATGGTGATGATTATTCTCTTCAGTGAAATATTCAGTAACAAGGAACCGCGGTCAGAGCTACTGGAAATTTCTTTACAGTACCGCAGTCCCCTTTCCCCGCCAGCAAATCAGGAAGGTATATGGCGGCCGCTGCCTCTCACTCCCGGCGAGGAAATCACGTCTGCGTTCCTAACGTCGGTATTATGAATTGCAGATAATCTTCTGCGTTGCTAGCAGAGAAAGTTCTAGTGATAACATGAACGAAAACTAAAAAGTAACTCGAAAGAACGACTTGCGCAAGCCTGCAGTCCCCAGAGAACAACTCGAAGGCCTCGGACGACCTCCGCTCTATGAAAAAATACCTTTTAGGTTTCGTGCTCGCTGTTCCGGTAACGGTAGCCTTCCAAGCACAGCGGCGCGTGGAAAGTAATGCGATACTCTAAAATTTTTCGGGAACTTTTTCGGGAAATTTTCGGTCGGTGTATCGTGAGTGCCTCCTTTCACGTTTTTACGGCATTTGTGACGCAAATGATAGCAATTACTTTGTAATCACAGAAAGTTCTGCAGCCGAAACATGCTGCCTACTGAGCATCTAACTTACGGCTCTGAAAGAACATGGAGAGGAGCGTGGCGTGCCAGAGACACGAGCTGCAGAAACACATCAGGATGCAAAACAGGAGTAGTGGGTCGCTGAATTGGATGAAAGCCCGGCCTTCTTCGTTCCTCTTGACGCAGAGGAAGAGCATCATGAGGGTCACGATGATGAGGTGCATAAAGAAGCCACTGATGTAGTGGCTGAGCCAGTACACCCAGTCGTTCACGCCGACAATCCGAAGCATCTCTTTCATACCTGCAGGAGCGAGTTTCATAAAATTCACCCTGTCTTCGCTACATAGAAACAAAGCTGAACGGAAGCCCAAGTCGTATTAGGCGTCATCCCATATATGTTTTGTTGTTGCATAGAGTCGAGTCTTCACTAACTGCGGCAGTTGCTTCAAGCGTGTTTGTGCGAACGTTTCTCGCACCGCTTCGTTTACAAGACAGGTGTGCATAGGGCTTTCAGCTAATACAGATATTAAGGTAAAAACGGTGCCCACTGCTAAAGCCCCCGGATGAACTTTTACGCAGTGCACAATTACGGCGCCGTCAAGGAATTTAGGGGCAGCACTAAAAAAAGGAAACATCTCAAAGTGGCTGAGCTCCGTAGCTAGTCAGGCCTTCTGTATGTCCTCAACCATTAACCAGCTCCGGAATGTGGTGCGTTCAGCCGGTGCCCTTAATAACACCTTGGCGGCTCGGGCCTTCAGTTTCTCTACTAATTCAGTTTCTAACTTCTTGCTTTTTTCGGTTCTCAAAATTGGGGACTGGGAGAGGGGGAGGGGGAGGGTTGACCTGAACGAAGTACAGAAGGATATTCGACTAAATACGTCATTTATTGGGAGAACCGCTTACTAAACGAAGGAGACTACGTGTATTCGGGTAGTTTATTGCTCAGTCTGAAGAACTAAGGTGTAGTCTGAATGATTTGCGGGAGAAAATCTAACTGAACCCTAGAAAACAAAACTCACTAAGCTTTCAGTTGAATTGTGGTTTCGTTTCCATCCGCTATTTGTTTGTTTTTCTTTCTTTCACACGAATCAGAAACGGCTATCCTTTATTCTACGAGCTCGGCTTCTGTCACTTGACATATGTCAGCGCAGAAAACCAACAAAGAACTGAACGACGTGCACCTACCTGTGGACTTCTCTTCGCTAAGCCTGGCGACGAACACAGCGAACGGTATGAGCATGCCGATGCAGAAGCGGGTAAGCACCAGAGCGTAGTTCTTTGTGTCTTCGTGTTGGATGTAGCTCGGATAAGGGAACCGCCGCAGAGTTGGGGGTTCCAACCGCTCCGTGTGGTTGAACAGGCCCGCCTGCCTCTGTAGGTGCAACTGCTGCAACGCCCCCATGATTGGAAGCAGGGTGTTCATCTCTGGAAAGCGCTCTTCCGCCGCAGGTCCCGCCGGCTGGGACAGAATCCGCTGAGAGTACAGGAGCTATAGGAAAAAGGACACGCGATAAAAGTTGTCAGCCTAGGCCTGCATCTGTTGCGATGCAGGAAAAAACCCTGAGCACTGACAGAAAAAATGGAGGAAAAAAGGACGACGTTGGGACAGAGATGGACTGAGTTCCATGTTCAGTTTCCTGCTTGCGATATACTCAAAATGAGCACGCTAAAAGCGAGGGCATTGAACGCCTTCACGATCATGTCTCAGTTTGTGTCTTAGGACATAAGCTACATTCACGCCATCAAATCGAGCTGCTAACTTCGTACTAAATGAAAAGTCATTAGCAAATAAGGTGAGTGAGTTTCCGCAAGCGTGAGTGCTTTCAGAGCAGGTTTAAAAATTTCACTGCTCCCTTTCATAGACACATTTCAACCTATAATTAAGAGCCAGAATAGAAAACAAAAGTGATGTTCGCATACCTTCACGTCGAAAGGCAAGCGTCCACCGAAGAACGTGACCCGCAGGCTGATAGGCACGGTGGTGGTGTCTTTGGGAGCCATGTTCGTGTATGCCAGCCCCACGGTACTCACGGGCGTCTTGTTCTGCTTCAGCATTGCTGACACCAGGTCTTTCTTCGACGGTAGCCCGGTGACGTTTGGCACACCCAGCTCTTTCATTGCGGTGCGCGTCAGCCAGGCGAGATACTTGTTTGCGACCGGTGCAAAGTACACCTGTGACAGAGGGATGTCAAGTGCGATATTAAAGGTTTTGTTTGACATCGAAAAAGCGCTATAGTTTACGAAAGCCTTCTACATAAAAGATTGTTCAGGCGAGAAAGACGGTGGGTGAAAAGCGCTAGCTGCGGAATTTTTGTCAAAAATGTGAATCTTTAAGAGTGAAAAGCGCACAACACCCTCAAAAGACTACATCAATTATAGAGCTGTGAGGGACTACTAAAAATGTGCGGTTCATATCTAACTGCAGTCTACAGCTCAGTAGTAACCATCGATTGTGGTTCACTTAAACTTATTGCCTTACGGTACTTCAAACAATAATGAAGACATATTGTAAGCATCAGCTGCAATGTGCACCTTCAGTATTAAAACGAAACTTGTTTACGGGAATGCACCGAGCGCATATTTCTTTAATCGTATGCTGCCTCAAAACGATGCCGTAGGCTTAGTGGTTTTCTGGATACTGATATATGCGCAATCGAAACCTTATCAAAGCGTCTCGCACTTAAGCACAGTTCGAGGTTGCCCAATCCAGCAAGCGCTATTGCTAATCGTTTGATGGAGAAGTTAGAGACTACTCACACAAAAACAAAAAAGCACATTTGAGAAATCGGCCGCTAATTTTCGGGCTCCAGAACAGCTTGCTTTCCCAGCAGCAGTATTGTAACACAGTGTAGTGGTAGTATTTTGGCAAAGTCCTGCTTGCACGCCAATACATTTGTCCTACTGCATCGACAAAGGGAAAATTGAGATTTCGGTCATTAGACGCTCGAGGTGTTTGCAAGTATTCCAGGTAATCGGTGATCGCACAGTGGATTGTCAATATTTCGGTCCCCAAAAAATTTAACTTGGACAACGGATGAGAATTAAACGTATTTAAACCAAATGAAGAAGCAAGCTCTAAAACCAAAGAAAAATAAATTGCTCTTATATTGCATCTTGTCTCCTAAGACGTTTGACCTTCGTGCATGGAGACAAAACGGTGCCGCAATCTTTGACCTCACTGGAGGACACCACGTGAGGTTTTTTGCAATCATCAAAGCAGCCGCGATATGAAATGTGTATTCGGTGGTCGCAGAAACAGAAGTGTATGTAATAGCTGCCAAAACATGTGCAGTCATAAATGAGTGGTTTGAACGTTCCTTGTGCCACATTTAAGAAATACATAACTCGATCATGCCATTAAAAGTATGTATCATTGCCCATCCCTTAATAACGTTCACACAATACCTCAAGCCCACCACCAGGAGTACTAAATTAATATTGCTCTAACATATTCTGATTACGGTGATCGATTCGAAGTCGCAGAGCTCTATGAAAAACTTTTTCGTCGAAAACGTGGCTGCGCAGATCTAACAATAATGGTTTCCTGCACGTTTCCTCAACACAAGATGACCTTTATCTTTCGTGTTCACTAATACTCAAAATACACTACAGAATAACACCGAAGTACTATCAACAAGCTAACACTTTCAAAATATTAAATATTTTTTTTTTGTCGCGAGTGCTGCTAGCTTCAGCAACATGCTTGTAAAAATCCTACCCTTCCATTATGAATTTCCCGCATATGCATCGACACCAGTGCTCATGTTCAGATGCGATCTGAGTGATTCACTTCCTGAACCCCTCACTAATTTACTAGTCCTGAAAGAGAAAAACGGCACCTTGCTTGTGTCTTTGCGTGTGTATGCTAATAAAGATTCTTATCTGAAGCACGCAACCGTACTACGACAGAATGCGATCTTGTAGCTAGACTGAATTACAACACTCTCGCTGTGAATTCTGCATTCAACAGGGCACACGCAGTAAAGCTCTTCCTAACGCCCACAGCAAGTAGCTCACACTTCCTGCGGCACCTTGTATGTACCATTTGAGTCGTGTAGAGAACTATGCCTTAGGATCAAGTATAAAAGCGCCCTTCACCTTATAAGGGCACAGGAGGGGGCCTCTGCTCTACAAAAATTTATATTGGGTTGTGAGTGCATCCACTGTTCTTTCACTGTCCCCGCAACGGGACATGCCGAGTAAAACTCTTCCGTCGCCCACAGCCGCCGGTAAATATCTCCAGCGCCACCTAATTCGCACTACTTATGCACTAAGTCAACTGCGCTAAAGGCTGAGATCATAAAATCCCGCAGTCCTCATCGTACTCATAAAGGGGGGCACACCTGTTGGATGCGCGCCATGTCGGGCTGCGAGTTCCAGAATGCGTTCGAGCGGATGGGCATAAATATGGTGTCCCCTTTTCGAATGAATGGCTCGCGGACCACCGAGTCCTCCTGGATCCCCAGCAGCAGCACCACCATGAGCACGATCTCGAGCAGCGTTGTGGTGTAGTGGCGGCAGAGGCGCTTCAGGTAGATGTTCTTCCACAGCACCATCATCAGCTGCAGCCACGACGATGATCCAGTGCGGACCTGAGGAGGCTCGGCGGCGTCGACGTTTTTCACCGACATCAAAGGACCTGCGAAGCAGTACAGTGCGACTCAGGCGTGTGCGTCCAAGGCGATTCGCCAGCTTCTCACTAAATCTACAAGCTTCATCAGTCTCACCTCTTGAATATCTGGTGATATAATTAGGGCATACGGTCTTGACATGAAAGTATCGACTGACGGCTGCTGGGAAGAAGTATCGATCAGGATGTGCAGTGCTTCTCGTACTTAAATTTAATAGATTTTTCATTGGCAGCTGATCAGTCGCGTCCGAAAGGGATACAGTTGGCTTGGTAACTGCAAAGCGATCTACAGCAGAGACATCTAAGAGCTTGAGCACAGCCTGCTAGAGGAACGCATCAACAAAGTTTCGTGTAGGTTATCTGTGAAAGGCGTTCCACTGAAACGTTCAAATAATTATTTCGCATAGTAACGTTTAACACTAGATCAGAAACAGATAAACTTATAAAATGTAGCAACCTCCATATAATGCTAGCAATGTATGGGAGCAAAAGTGGTGCGCTGGAAAGCAACCTAAGCAAGTCCTTTTCACCACAACAGGCCATAAAGTGCGACCTAAGGGTTAATGGGCTGGGTAACTGCTCTTAACAGAAACAAAAAAACGCATTCACTGCATCTGACTGTGGCTACGTGCATGAGCATCCGAATACGCAACAGAAAAAGCGCATAGCACAAGGGTAGGCACCGCGTTAGGCAGTGCGAATTGGCCTAGATTACAACAATGGGCTAACATTACGCTTAGTCCTAGTCAAAACAAGTCCCTCATGCGAGCGCCTCTATGCAACGAGAAACCTGAAAATCGCTTCCGCTGCCTCAGCTCACCTTGCTGGGTAGCAACACGAATCGTTGGGGGTCGCATCTTGTACGTAGACCGAACGTTCCAGAAGGGACGAGACGATCTGCACGTGAAGGTCCGTGGCAGGTTTGCTTCTTCTTCGGTCACGCTGTCTCGTGCCCCCCCCCCCCCCCCCCCCCCCTCGCCGCGCGTATTCATCTTCATTCTCTTTCTTTCAACTCTATATGAGGCCATTTTTATCCGCATTATGCATCAGTTTCACGAAGTATCGTTCGCTGACACTCATATTCTCATATGCGACACAAGCGAGGCAGCTGTGTTGAAGAGCACCTATTGCGTCAAAACCAGGCCTAACATGGTGCAGCGACCTAATCAGCCTAAGTTTGAATAAGAGGAATGTCATGGTCTTAGTATGCTGTAGCACTAATAAGCCACCTGAAAGATTGAATACATGCGCAGAATCCGTCTTAAAATTCAAACCTCATGAGGAAGCGTAGTTTTTCATGTGCTATTTCTAGTTGTGTATCTTCATATCTTCATACTCGCGCTCCTTGGCCTCCTACTTCTACCAACTGTTTATATTCTTGTAGTGCCGTAGGGCGACCCTCGGTGCCCTTAGTTTATGTTCGTAACTAACAAAGCTATATAGAGATGGCGCCACTATTGGTTGTAGATATGCCGTGAGTTTCGCCTAAGGTATTACACCTTTCTTTATGAATAGGCTTTAGGATTTAAATCAGCGATTTTTTCGGCGTAGCATTGTCAGCGCTGTAGTACCGCGAAATACAGCTAGGACGCGCTAACTAGTAGCATGGTTAACGTATAATGAATACTTAACTTTTAAACTATTACTGTTAGCCTCCATAATTACTGAGAATTACGTATAGCCCACTGTAAATGCTATTCATATAACCTTTTGGAATTTCGAGAATGCAGTTACCCATAGCGCTGTGGCCCAACAATTTTTGGCTATTTCGTAGAGATAATTGTACCGAAGAGATCGCTTTGCCTGCAAGCTTCTCGAAAAAGCATATTTTTTGGCACGATGAAACCAAAAATTTGATGAGCCACAGCGCCGAGGGTAACTGCGTTTTCGAAATTCTAAAAACCGCTATAGATATTGCTTGCGGTGGGCTACACGCCTCTCAATAAATAAGGCGTCTAACAGTAATGGTTAAAAGTTAGCTATTATATATTAGTTACCCAGCCTGCTAGTTAGCACATCTTAGCCACATTCTGATGCACTACATCACTGACAATGCTATGCCGAATAAAGCGCTCTTCTAACTAAAAAAGGCTATTTTTAAGAATTATGTAAATTCTTCGGTGAAACGCTCTGTGTACGAGTGGACACTTGAATAAACGAGACTTGCGCAGCATGGGGTGACGTGTGTGTCGTTTCTTTCCTTCGTCGCCCTGCTGGACAACACGACAATCTGGCGACAAAATGCTAATCTACATCGGAACCTTCTGCAGTATAGAAAAAGCTCTGAGTTGTAATTTAAGGCGTTCAAATTAAACTCCGTAACACTTTTAGCAAAAACCAGTTTCAGGGTTCACTCGCCGCGACACTCTAATCACTCAACCTCTAAATGCTCAAGTGCGAAACTCGAAGCAGTCTGTGTGCTGTAGTTAATTTCATCTTGAAGGTGAATACACTTTAGTGGGACTATTGTCTTCAGTAAGGTTCGAAAATTGTGGACCATTCTTGGCACGCTCGCGTGGTAGGTAGGGAAGAAAAATCACCAAAAGAGGTGAAATGTGTGACATCATTAGATTGTGCCGCGCGACATCTTCGTCGTGGTCAACAACAAAAAAAGGCATCAAAAAACAGAAAACGCAGCCAATAACAATTTGGTTCCTTTTTTGTAATTTCAGTTTTATTCTCAGCGACTTTAAAAATTGTGCGTCTGCAAAAAAATAAATATTCTTTTGCCCTATTTGGAGGACACCAGGACTGCAAAGGTTAAGAAGAGACTTTCTCACACTAGCCTGGAGGAAAATCCGGCGAAGAATCCCTTCATACACGAATGCCATGCCGCGAACATGACGTTTTATATTTGGCTTGGCTAGTGCAGGCTGAAAACTTCTATTCATTCGGAACAATAAAACATCCCCGAGGGATACTTATAAGCATTGCGATTAATGTTTTTATACGAGCCTAATACAGAGCATTCATATAAGCTGTATTCCTAAAATAACATAAAACGCTGTATCTGCACACGATGGAGAACCGCGCGGGTGCGGTGGCTAGATCTAGGTACAGTTTCGCGGCGCAGCTCTGATCTTGCGGCAGAATCCAGGTCTCCGGCGCTACACAAGTCAAGCCAAATACGAAACTTAATCTTCGAGGCATGCCCTGTGGTGGATGAAGCAGTCTTTAAGGAACTCGCATACATGATTGCGGCGCTTTTCTCCAGAGGTAATCTTGAGAGACTCCGTGGGGTTGAAGGGACCCTACGAGATACGAGAACTATGTGGTGTTTATTTTTCGTGTGCAAAGTAAAGGACAATGATACGCCTGAACGCCTGAAGAGATCGCCGAATTCGTAATATTTTAAGATTTTATTGCTTTCAGAAACGCTTATTTTGAGTCCATGGTGCCGAAACAGAACGACCGTTTTAGGCAGCGGAACTGAGGTGGCATTCAGGTTGGGCCCTGCCATTCTGATTGGTTGGGATTCTAGTTTTTATCCTTGTTCCTTTATACTCGCGAAATGGATCCAAAATATTGCGTCCCTTAGTGCTGTAAGCTCTTCGTGTGGCAGAAAACTGAAAAGATGGAATGAAACCGAACAAAAACTAACAAGAATAATGCTAGAGACGACACTTTCCAGTTCGCTTCAAACCATAATGAGGGCAAGCGCTTTTGTTGAAACCACATCCAGAAGGCAGCGGAGAAAATAAAAGCCTGTAGACACACTTTGCCCAAAAATATCAGCAGGAAGGCTAGACAGGCGGAAACGTGGGTAGGGCTGAGGGGGGGGGGGGGGGGGGGAGGACGCTTTTAGCGTCTCAGTCATCATCATCATCAGCCAGACGACACTCAATGCATGGCAAATACCTCTCCCATGTCTCTCCATTAGCCTATTTTTTGCCAGCTGTGGCCTCCATATCCCCGCAAACTTCTTAATCTCATCCGCACACCTAAATTTCTGCCACGCCCAATAAGCTTCTCTTCTCTTGGAATCCACTCCGTTACCTTTAAGGACGAGCGGTTATATTGCCTTCGCATCAAATGCTCTTCCCAAGCCCATTTCCTTCTCTTGATATCGACAAGAATGTCGCTAACCCGTGATCGCTCCCTCACCCAGTTTGCCCGCTCCCAGTCTCTTAACGTTAAACGTATCATTTTCCTTTCCATAGGTCGCTGCGTTGTCCTCAACTCAAGCTTAACCCTTTCGTTCGCCTCCACGTTTATGCCTCCTGGGTGAGGCGTGGTAAGATACAGCTGTTATATACTTTTTTCTTGGGGGATATTAATTAACTGGCATTCATGATCTGAGAGATCTGGCATATATGCGCTCCACAAAATTCTTGTTCTTCTAGTTAATTTCCTCTCGTGATCCGGGTCAGCAGTCACCACCTGCTCTAAGTAGACGTATTCGTTTACTATTTCCAGCACCTCGCTACCAATTGTGAACTTCTGTTTCCTTGCTAGGCAGTTGAACATTACTTTGGTTTTGTGCAAGTTAATTTTAGACCCACCATTATCCTCTGCCTGTCTAACGTATTGATCATGTTTTGCCGCTCATCTCCTGAGTGACCTAGCAGGACAATGTCATCAGCGAATTGCAGATTACATAGGTATTATGCACTAACTCTTATCCCCATTTGTTCCCAACCCGAGCCTCTTAATAGCTCTTGTAAACAGGCGATGAAAAGCAATGGCGAGATCGTGTTTGCCTGCCTGACTCTCTTCCTTATCAGAATTCTATCACTGACTTTATGCTGGACTACGGTGCCGGTGCAGTCGTTATAGATATCTTGCAGCATTTTGACATAAGGCTCTTCTACACCCTGACTCTGCAATGCCTGCATGAGCGCTGAGGCTTCCACTGAGTCAAATGGCTTCTCGCAGCCAATGAAGGCTATATATAGGGGTTAGTTACACTCTGCGCATAACCTTCTAATGCTACGAATAAAGAAACATCAGGGAGCTTCCTTTGTTGAGTAAGTCACCCCTTCCTTGCCTAAGGCGCGTACGCGGGGTGACGACGCCGTCAAAATGCGAGACTGCGGGCTGCCCCAATAAAGCAACAATAGGCCAATTCCACCGGCCGGTTTCACGACGCCACCACTGCCGCGGGGTATACTGGCACTTGCAGTTTTCCAGCCGCTCCAGCCGCCCGCAGTACCTGTGCGCCGCGTTTCCGAACGATTTTTCGAGCGTTTCTAAACGTGTGGAGCTAACGTGTTATGGGCGAATTCACCTGCTGCGTTCCTGTGTGCTAACAAGAGCACAATGAACCAAGGCCTTGGGTTTTATGTTTATCTTTAAGATAAAAATCCCCGACAGAGCCGGGTTCAATGGATTAAAAGGGCCGGGCGTAATGGCGGGTAAGAATTTTTACAATGTACAAGCCCTTTTCCCAAGTAAATAGGCGTATTGCTGTGCCTTCTTGACTCAGAATGCAAGACCTGTAGTCAAACATGCCAAAGAAAATTCGGTCATTGCACGCAAAACGCCCCAGACGTTGCGCTCGACCATCTCCAATTTGTGCCAAAAATTCATGGAAACTTATCCTAACGTGCGTAATCAAAGTGTGAAGTGTTTTTGCCGAAAAAAAATTATTCGTGAGGCAAGCGCAGTTTGAATATCAAGAAGAGGCGATAAACCTCTACTGCTCAAAAATCTACAAAACTACTAATTTTTATAAAACAATTTACAATTTTTTTATTCACATATGGTGAATATGGCAGCATGGCAGCCTATGGCAGCATATGGCAGCAGTGCACGTCTCGTGATTGAAGAGGGAGCCGCTGAGGAGATAAAGACGTTCATGAAGAAAGCTCTCACAGAACGTGGTGAACGCGGGCAGCGTTGGGCATTTTAGGAGCTTTTGTGGCTACTCCTATTGAGGGCAACAGCATGTAAGCTGTCATCAAGCGAAGAAAATCGATATGTGAGCTCGAAGAATATCCGCTGCAAGGTTTTTGTTCGGCTGGAGTGGCCTAGAGAAAACAACGAACTTTCTTTTGTTCGTTGGCCTGTCTGGCGAGTCCTAGATAACAAGGTCGGCGAAACCGACAGGAAGAAGACTGCTGCGAGGACCGAAAAACTATGAAATTTTGCTGCATGTTCTGTGCCTTGAATGCATGGTGACCTATTATATCATGAAGATTTTCGCATTGCGCCTATTGTCTTGCTGTCACGTTAGCATAGAGAACATTTTACTGCTCAAGTTGCAAGGGCAGCCACTTTGAGGTGGGCGGAATCATCATAGTAGTAGGCCCCAGCGTAGTCTCTTGTAGTAGGAAGCTGCCTTGGTCTTTCATTGTATGTTGAGAGGCGTAACGGGGTAGGCGACGCGGGGATGAAGTTGCGTCTGTGGTCATATCATGCTTTCTGGCCTCTCTTCATGTCGCCCTTGGTCTCATCACTGCTGAACATATTATCGGCTAAGCTGTGTCTGCATATTTTATGATCCAGTGGCATGCGAAATAAGGGCAGTTTTTTCTCTTGGTTTCGGTGAAAACATTTACTATATAGTTGAGGTGAGATTGCGGTAACTCTGCGAGAAGTAACAGGGCCCTGTATATTTGACAATAGCTGCACTTTTTCGGAACTGAGGGCACATATCCCAAGTTGACAAGTTGGCGTCTTGACAAGTCCGCAAACGAATTTGTGCTCAAAAGTGCTAGTTCACGCGGTCAAACCCGCATAAAATAACCCACAAAATATCAAGTTAAGATGGCTGTTTATCAGGAAAAAATTAATAATTTGTGAAAGTTTTTTTTTATGAAATACTGCAAAGTCATGGACAGATGTTTGCTGGGTACAGATTCGCGGAAGAAAATTAATTCCTGCGTTGCCTCGCTAGATATTGAGACGGTATTCTTCCACCAGATGGAGCACGCATGCCTCGTCCCGATTTGCGCTTTTCATTGACGTGTTGCGTCTAACCGCTCCGCAATAATGTTTTTCGTGAATCCGCATATCGCAAACTTTTGTCCATGACTGCACATGTATATGTCAGGCTCAGCGTCTCGGAGTAGTGCGTAGAAAAAGCAACGGAGGGCTGTTGATTATTTTTGACCTCTCCAGGTTTCTTAACCGCACCTCTCATTGGACAATATTTCATATTTCATTTGAATTCCCCAGAAAGGATTCTGCCGTGGGCGGGATTCGCATTTGGGGACTTTTGGATAAACAGACGAAGGCGATAAAAAGTCAGGCAGCGTGGAAGTCGTAATTTGTGAGATAAGCTGGAGGAGCGAGATGCTGTGGTCATGCCAACGGGCAGCTAACAGTGTGTTGCACAGCTGAAACGAACAATCTCTCACTGCCTGATTAAAACAAAAAAGAACAATTTAGATGAATCAAAATCGAAACTTGTTGGCTTTACGACACCGAAGGTCCTTATCAGATGAAAGAGACGCAGTAGTATCTACGGCTCCGGATTAGCTTAGATCACCTGGATCTCTTTAACGTACACCGACGTCGCAGAGCACCCGGGCAGTTTTGTAATTCACCTGCATTGAAGTAGAGATCACCGTGGCCTGCCAGTTTGGGAGGTAAATTGGTTTGTTGTATGAACTCGGTACGGACACGTTAGAGAGTAGCGCAAAAATTCAATGGTTATATTTTTAATGGAATGCGAAACTTCATTTATTCGCTAATGGTTATTGAAATTAATACATACAAGTTTATGATAAGGGAGTAGTTACTCATAGTCATCCACCCAAGCGGAGCGACACGGCTACAAAGGAAAGCTATATAGCTTTCTCAGAAACTTCGTAGTTAAACAAAAATTCGTCCTGTTCCGGCGTTCGAACCCGGGAGCACCGCTTCACCGGAGCAGTCGCTCTATACAACTGAGCTAACCGGGACGGCAAGCTTATGGTAGGGCGAGAGCGAATTGATCAATAACTGGAAGTGGGAACAGTTGTTGGTCAAATGTTTAGGGAAAGCCCCCAAGGTGGAGTAAATTTGTAATAAGGGAGACTATGAGTAAATACTCCCTTATTACAAATTTGCTCCACATTGGGGGCTTCCCCTGAACCTTTGACCAACATAATAGTTTACTTGACGAAGTAATTTAAGTTCAAATGATTAGAGTAGTTGACTTTTATCTTATTGCCGACGAATATGAAAGAGCCCGGCCCAATGCGCGAGCCCCGTACCCTTCGGGTACATCGCCTAAAGACGATGGACTTACCTTGGTCAGCGCGTAGTGTTGTGTATACTAAGGCGCCACCCTCTCGGCATCGCTGAGAACCAACAGCACATGTTGGATGAAACTGTACTAAAATGTTTAGTACTAATGCGATAGCGTTAAACACCCCCTTGCGCAGAAAATATGGTGTCGGCGTTGTCGGCTTTGCTAGCCATAAATAGGCTGGCGTGAGGTGGCTCAGGCAGCCACCCTCGGAGGACCAACCTAGGTGGGCAAGCTATGTCACATGACCTTGTGGGGTCTTCACAACCTACCCACCCGACTATGAGCCCACCAACCATCCTCGCATGCAGCAGTTAATGGTTCAACGCGAGAGGTTGGGAAGAGCAACTTGGATCGCACAAGACCCACCGGTGGCAGCGTCTGCCCTCGCAGGGCAGTGGCGCATCCTTAACCGTTGCACCATTGCGCAAGGACTGGTATGAGGACTTTCAAGGAAATATCACTGTAAAGTTTAGAAGGGACAATTCCGCATATATGAGAATTGACTGATTAACCTATCGCGATTCGTCCTTAAGACGCAGCTTGTGTGCGCTCTATTTTTTTTTTACTTACCTATTACTCTCTTGCAGCCAATGACGAAGCGCGCGCTAAAGATTTTGCCGTCAAAGCTATGGGCACGTCTCTACCCGGCGTGAAGTAACGAAGGAGGAGGAGGAGGGACTTTAATGAAACAGGAGAGGTCTGCCTGGTTGTCGGCCTGGCATGCTTATACTCCAGGTGAAGTAACGAAGATGGCGCGTCTGTAAATGAGGAACGTTTTTGGCCCCTAAGCAGTCCTCACAAAGTAACCACCGCACTCAACACTGATTCACCATGCCCTGGCCAACAGCACTGCCGCAAAGCGCGTGTGGTCACCAGGAAATATGTGCCATTCTATACGGCAACGTCTTCGGCAGACGAACTCTTACGTTCGCGGAGCGATAGACGGTAGCAGTGCTCGGTGAACACTTTGTGCGTTGTTTTACTCCGAAAGCAGTGCTTTTATAGCGCCATCCGTACGCTCACCAGGTGTTCTAACTGCTGATACTTCTGTTATTGCAGTGCTGTATATATGAGAGAGGTAGTCCATGCGAAAAACGACTACATATCCCAAAGACCTAATATCTTCTGGGTCACTTTGCAGAGTGTGTTTAGGAAGTTAACGTTTGGCGATGCTATAACAAATCCATGGCAAGTGTGTGATTTTCATGGCCCGCTCAAGAACTGTTCAACCTCGAAGTGTGTCCTATCATCTAATCTCTTCGCCAAGGAATTAAATATCGCGCATTAAGAATTTTTTAAAAAAGACTCAAGATGCCGTCTATATTTATATTCGGACAAGGGCATGTATAGTCTCCTATCTACGAAAACACATGGTGATCACGCCGTTTAGTCGTTGGCACGGAGCTGTAAACGCCACAGATGGGCCTCGTACGTACTAGCTCTAGAGCGAAAATAATGAAGGAATTGGACGGCTCCTAATTAACGAGCAAGAAAGCGACACAGGAAAATTTATCGCTGTGCAAGCGGGGGCTAATGGATCTTCACGTTCGTTTCTGCGCAGACTATTGTCGCCGCTTTTCTCGTGGTAAACAAGTAGCTTTGATTGCTGTAGGCACGCGGTGGCTGCTATCTCTAGCATTTGTCTTCTAATTATCTCTTGTACACCGAGTGAGTAATGGAGCTTGTCAGTAGGAGACATCGTCTCCGACTGGCCTCATTCTCACGTTTCGGATTAAGCAGGAGGAGTGAAACACGCTCGTTCTGCGCCATATCACGGCTGATCAAGGTTGCGCATGCAGCCACAGACAGAATTTTTCTTTTAGCTGCGCCTTGTTCAGTGCAGAACGGACTAGTTAGTGCCATGAAGTACTTTATCGTTCATTTTTATGGTGAAATATTTCAGGCTGATACTCGAAAACGCTTAATATTATGGAGATTTTCTGGTTTACTCCTGCTGTTCAATGTGCAATAAATTACCAAAGGGTGTGAAAAAAATTCGCAGGGACACCTAATTACAATATGTGATCCTAATGCGATAACATTAATATTTGTTGACGGCTTTACCGGAAGTGGCGTGAATTCCGGTGCAATTAATGCGCTTGCCTACAGCCAATGGACGAATTTTATGACCGTTGCCGAATTTTTGTTTATTTTTGCCGATAAGTCTTCTAACCCTATGGCATTGATAAATGTGGTTTCTAAATGGCTCTTGTCAGTTGGAAAAATTGCGGCATTTTGCCTGCTTCGGAATGTTTTGTGCCGACTATGTTCGGTGCACTGAGCATCTAGTTGACGGTTCGCCGTGGGCACAAATCATGGTCACAAATATAGGGAATGCCTCAAGGCGGAGTAGATTTGTAATAAGGAAGTAATTACCCATTGGCATTCACCTAAGCGCAGCCATACGACTACAAACAGAGACTATACAGCTTCCTCATAAACTTTTATGTAAAGAAAAATACGTCATGGCACGGGATTGGACCCAGAGGCCACCGCTTCACCGAAGCAATCCCTCTACTACTTGAGATGACCTGGCCGGCTATAAAACGGTAGGGCGAGAGTAAATTGAAGAATAACTCGTAGTAGGAATGGTGTTGGTCGTATGTTTAGAGGAATCCCCCAGGGGCGTAGATTTTTTTACAAACCTGCTTCACCTTGGGGAATCCTTCATCATTCCGATGTGGCCAACACCAAGTTTTCAATTTGGCCAAGTTTCGTAATACAATGAATATACCCAACCTTACAGAGGGTGCGCACTTTAAAGGAGTGCGGCGATTTAGAAAAAAAGGTGAGGAATATGAAACAAACGTACGTATACTTTGCACTACTTCAGTTCTTAGAATGTACTCTATAAGTTCCTTTGCGTTTCTAAATTAATTCTTTGAAAAACCTAGCAGGAGACAAGAGGGAATCAGATGAGGAGATGAGATAAGGAAATTATCTGGGAAAGAATGGCCGCAGCTGGCGTAGTGCAGTAATAAAGGAAGATCAATATAGAGACGTTCGTAGCCGACGTAATTGGGCGTACGATGACGGCCAAGATTTCGAGTAATCGCAGAACCACTCATGTATGCCTCACTTTACTTGGAGCATGGGGCAAAAAACGCACAAAGAGCATTTCTGCAGTGCACACGCTTCAAGGCTTAGAACGTCATTGCCCGGAAAAAAAATACGGTTTGTGCCTCCTAGCACTTTATGCTCTGCGTACACCTGGCCGTCTAAGACAGCTTCCCTCGAATTACTGAGCAGAAAAAAATTTCATCTAAAGCACTTTTATGCCTTTTGTGTGCACTTTTTTCTGATCTGTTGCCATTTTCTCTGGTTTCTCGATAGTTTACGCGTCAGAAGCACCGATTTGCAGTTTTTATTTGAGCAGATCATTTTCGAATGAATGAATGAATGAATTAATGGAATTTATTTCCGTCATCATGGGGACTCAAGGAGCGCTGCAGTTAGGAGGGGGTGCCTCCCAGCCGGCTCTAAGCACCGGAGACCGCGGAGTCAGCTTACTACAAGATCATTTTCGTTGAATTTAAAACGACAATTTTAAACTGTAGCGCAACCGCTAAGGCCCGCGCTGACGAAAAGGTGGTGGCTCGCGCGTGCTCAGTAAAAAGGCAGTCTTTTTTTAACGCAGCCTGGTCTCGTTTGCACACTCCGCTGATATGTTTCGTGCAGTCTCTCCTTGATCCTTTAAACATTCATTTCACAGACGTCCGCTTAATGTATAATGTATTTGATGACATTTTTCCGTGGCATGCAAAGCTTGAGCCCTTTCCTGTCTTTCACGGTTTGTTGCAGGACCACCTAAGGACCTTTCCCTTCATATTCTTATTGCTACCGATGCCTCGCATTGTCGCGAAAAGCAAGTGTGGGAATTTTTTCACGTTCACTGAGTTGGTCCTTTTCTCTCGGTCTTCCTGGCTTCACTCCAATTTGTCTGGTTCAATTATTAGCAGTTATATTAGCCCTATGTAAATTAGAAGCTACTTTTTCTCAAGTCATGGTTATGACGGACCCTTTGTTTTTTGCTCTTCGTTGTCCTCACCCACTGAGTCACTGAGTCTCAGGCATTACGCGTCTTTAAATTCCTGATCCTTCTCGATCTAAGTTCGGTACGGTACCTTTGGGCATCGGGGCACATGAGCTTCTACTTAAATGAGGTTGCAGATTTTTTACGAAAGGCCTCTCTGTTCGACTCAACTATTGCTGTCTTGCAAACCTGTACATATAAAGCTGCGGTGATGTTTCTTAGCTACAAAATAGTTCAGGCTGCCTCGGCTCTTACGTCATCGCCCGAATATCAGTATCTTCTACATCCTTGTAGTAGCAAAGATTGGCGCTCACGCAGACTGGAGGTCTCATTCACGCGCTTGCGTTGCCGGATTCCTCTGCTTAATTTCTACCTTCACAGATATGGTCTGGAGGTTTGCTCAGTTCATTCTGCCCATTTTGTGCCGAACTTGACGCAATATGTCAATACCTGCGGTTCTCTTCTCTTTGCTTCTCTTCTTTGAGCAGGCGCCTATTATAAATTCCGTCTGACTAGTTTGTTCTGCTGGGGTCCACTGCGGTTGTTCTTTCTATTGGCGCTTCTTGCTTGTGCGAAGCAACAGGAGTGTGCGCTCTGCTGTGCAAAATTTCCTTCTAGAACTCAGCGACTCCCACTCTGAGGTTTTTTTTTTCCTCCCCGCTCTCAGTGAGTTTGGAATTGGAACATTTCATGTGCTCTATGCGAATTTCCACATAAAGCCGTTGTCCTGTCTTTGATTTCCTAGTTAACAGGTCCACTGTCGTTACGTCGTCCATTCTGTCAAAAATTACTACTCCTTTTCTTCCTCAAACCGCTCCCGTTTCCAGCAATTTAACGCCTGTGCCTTGGCCTCTACCCTATAGTTGGTAAGTGCCATCCTTATTTGAGGTCAATTAAGTAGTAGTAGTAGTAGTGGCAGTAGTGATAGTATTTTTATTTGGCCATATAATACAATATGCCCTCGAGTTGATGCAAAAGGAAGAAGACGAGGCAAACCTCCTGACGAGGCCTACACCACGAATAATACATCGAACAGTGGACGCATGGACAAAAAAAAAAAAAGACTCAAAACAAGCAACAAAAATTATACGATAGAAATAGCAAACACTGATAAAACGATGCAAAGATAATAAACAGCAATTGGCAGAAAACACGATATGCACACTCGGCAGTAAAATAAACAACGAAAAAGACAAAATATACAAAGTTAGCTAAATTTGTACAGGAAAAAGAATCTTCAGTTTTTTCTCAAAACCTGATAAACTATGACCTTCTACGGCAATTTTTATTAGAGACTGATAAGTATTACACAATGTTACAATTTGGTTATCTATAGTTTGTTTTCCATAGTTTGATCTAGGTCTTTCAGTGGATAAGGCGACCGCACGTAAGCCATACGTAACATTTCTTGAATTGTAAGCATTTTGGAAAGACCTGAAATTATGCTTTACTTTTTTAAAAATGTGAACAGGCGAACTCAAATTGTAATAATGAAAGAAATTGCGAGCATGAAATGTTTCGAAAAGATTATTTACGACAACTGGGCTTGAACATAATGAGCGTAGAGCTCTTTTCTGAAGAGAAAACAATTTATACGAATCGGTTTTGTTGCAAGTTCCCCACACAAGGTTGCAGTATACAAGATGGGAATGAACAAGGGCAAAGTATAATTGTCTTCTAACCCGTAGTGGAAGTAGATGCCTAATACGTTAGATAACACAAATATACCTGGCCATTTTTAGTCTAATGCAGTTTACATGATCTGACCACCCCATATCACTGCGAAAATACAGACCTAGCAAGCGGCAACTATAAACTTGCTCGATGTTCAAGTCATTAAAAGCTAGTTTGACGCGATGATCTAATGGTTTGTTTTTAGGGTGAAAGAGCATAAACTTTTTTTTGCTGACGTTTAACTGAAGTTGATTAACAGAGAGCCAAACCGCTAACTCGTTAAGCCAGGCGTTAGATTGCTTTTCAAGTACTTGAAGATTGGAGGTAGAAAAAAAGACATTAGTATCATCGGCATATATCATAATATTAGGAGTTAACGGAATGTTGACAATGTCATTAATGTATAAAATGAATAGAAGTGGTCCTAAAATTGAACCCTGAGGGACACCGATATTTATCGTACCAAAAGTAGATTTTGCATAATGAATCTGAGTGTACTGGATACGTGCAGTTAGGTAACTCTCCAAAAGTGCATTTGCAACTCCACGGATCCCATAAGTCTCTAATTTATGAAGTAGTATTGAATGCTTCACAGAATCGAAGGCTTTGCACAAATCAAGAAAAATTCCAACAGAAAAAAGCCTATTATCAAAATTGTTAATTATACAGATTTTAATATCTAACAGAGCTCATTGGGTTGATTTACCAGCCTGAAAACCGTACTGTTGGGGACAGAGTAGATGCTAACCAAAAACCTCAACTAACAAAAAACCACATCTTGGTTACGGGTCTAGGTGGACAAGACCTCGGACCCGAATGCCGCACAGAAATGCGATGATGTGAAATGGGATGATATGGGAGGCTAGTACCAGGTTCATGGGTAAGCGCTGTGCTGAACGTACGGTTTAGGGCTTCTGCTACATGGCATTCAGATAAAGGAATACCTGACTGGTCAGATAGAGACACTGGTGCTCTTGAGGGTTTGGTGTTAATAGTCCTTAGGAATTGTTAAGGATTGTTACGGGCTAATAATGGCAGTGTCGATGAGAAGAAGAAACGTTTTGAATTCATTAGTAACTTGCGGAAAGCTTTTGATGTCGAGCGGTATCTTTCCCATGTGTGTGAGTTGTTTGTGAATTTCGCAATCTTGAAATATCGCGTTGTTTTAATTTTTACCCGCTTAAGAGCTGACGAAAACTGCTGTGATGAAGGGCGGTCGCAAATCTTTCTCACGGGATGTAATTTTTATAAGTTCTTGCATTTTAGTCTAGACCAGTCTAGTAGACTGACTTGAGCAGGCAGAGAGAGAGAGAGAGAGAAAGGGAATTTTAATGAAAGAAAGGCGGAGAGGTCGGCCGGTGGTAACAGGGCCCTGGCCTGCTACTCACACAGGGGAAAGGGAAGAGGAGGAAAAGGAAAGTGTGAATGAAGGCTGATGATGGCATAATACAATGAGTTTCACGGGTGATGTCTATGCACACGCACACACACACACACAACACTGGCTGGCGCTCGCATCGCGGTTACTGGACACACATAAAACTCAAAACTGGTGTCTGCAACACAACACCGACACATGTCATTAACCATGTAGGTTGTGCACAGGCGGTCACAAACGAGTATCCAGGCCTGTTTCACACAAAAAGTTGAGCAGGGCTTTTGTCACACGCCACCAATCAGAACGTCTCGTCCTTGCGCCCAGAAGAGTTTCCTCAGAGAGAGGGTCTCCGCTCTATGTCAACGGCATCAGCTCCCAGGCCTGGCGTTTCCTGCTGGTCAAGTGGAGCCTACCCGGTGAGCTCTACGATCAGCTGGATCTGCCGCCTCCTCCGGATGAAAATCCTTTCGACGCATCGAAAGTCGCCTTTTAAAGGAATTACGGCGTGCCCACGTTCTGTGCAAGTGCGACGGTGCACACTGCTCCCGCGCCTCACACAGCCACTTTGAATGACGTCCGCGCGCCGCTCTCTATCGTGTAACTTGCACACCATCCCCACTGCAGCACCAGCCTTAACACAATTTCGATCGTGGTTCACAAGTCTGTGGTTCCTCCAGATTCTGATAAACCCGCTGACGTACTGCTTCCTGGCAAGCTCACCTCTGCGCTCCCCACGATCCTCGTTTCTGCTGATGCCCCAATGCACTCGAGCAACGCGCATATGGCCTCTTTCACAACTCCGCAGCGTTGTATCCGTCGTCTGCCTGCGGCACCACGACGCTCGTCTCTGGTGCCACCTTCTCTATCCACGGTTGGCGCTGCCACTGACGAGATTCTTAACACCACTGCCTCTCAAAGGCCTCACCAGTCGTCGTGTGCTGTTTGTCCGCCCCCTTACTACGACATCGTCGGCACCATGGACATCGCTGATGGCCACCCGATTCTACCAACCACCACCGGGTTGTGTCACTGCGGACGCCAATTTATTTGCAACAACGTGACTTCCATACTAGCCTCCAACCATAGTGCCCAGATGCTTTCACCAGAGCAACCTGAATGTCTGGTGTCACCATAGCACCTGCCGGTACCGGCCGTCACGGTCTTTCCTCAGAGTACGCACCACCAATGCTCCATGGCGGCATCTTCCTTATTGACTCGTTTACGCCCTCGACGTCAAGAAAGCACCCATGTCCACCCGCCACTAGCCCTTCGTCATGCTGCTTTCACTCACTCAGCGACATTCGTCACGTCAGCAGTGTCCACGTCCCAATCCCGGCGGCGTCCCGTGCACCAGCGACAACACCCTACGCCCACACAACCTTTACTACAGCGATCGCATCGGCCATTGGCCGAATACCTTCGCTGCGTCCCAAAGATTCCCCCACCATTCTGCGTGCTCAAACATCAGCTATCTACCTTGTGTTTGCAGAGCCGCGCCATTTGTTTTCTTGCCGGTGCCACCAGCAAAGTGATGGCGGACGCTTAACTAGATGGCTATAGAGTCATCCAGCATCATCCTGTTTTTCCCAACCGGGACCTCCGGAACTGACGTTCACCTACCCTCTCGTCCCACCATCCGACAACGACCTGGACACGGACTCATTCAGCCCGAAGCACTGATGTGCTCTCTTTCGCCCAGTGCTTGACATTTTTCTTTCCTTCGTTTACTAGACCTGCGATGGGGGGAGATAGTGGGCGAGAGGGGGGGGGGGGGGAGGCGCTCTGTAGCGAAACTCCTGAGGCTCGCGCAGACGAAGAAGTGGCGGCGGAACACACGCGCTCAGTAAAAAACGCCTCTTGACTGCGGGTCTTTTCGAACGCGGCCTCGGAGCCGCCTGCCGCACGACTAGGTAATAAAGGTGGCTTCTCTTGCCCCAAAATCATTGATAAACCCAAAGCTTGGAGTGTCTAAAGGAGAACCACCAGAGCTTCGATAATATAGTGCTAACGCATTCTTCATTAAAAATCCCGGTAGGGCATCGACAAGAGAAAAAAAACCCATGAATGTCCAAATGCTCCAGTATTTTACAAGCTCTTCTAAAATGTAAGCTCCTACCCCTTTAGGCTCATGCTTCAGCCTTCGTTTCTTTTCAATAGTGCGCAATTTTAAAATAGTTTCCAAGTAAGTGGACAGGCCATGCAAAGGCACTCATGTTACAGTATCGAGTTTGCTGCTCTCAGCACAGCGCGGAGCACTTACTACTTTCGAATACAATATAAAAAATTTATGCAAAAAAATTAAGAAGAGAAAGGTGGGCGTACATCGTGTAGGTTTCGTAAGGCTAGTAAAAATACGCTGCAGCAAAACAAAAGGCTAACTTCGCAACCGCTTAAAGCCGCCGAGATGAACCGCAGAATGAAAAAGTTGGTTGTTTCACAATGTTGTCTTCCCTAGGGCGCTTAAGCTTATGGCATTAGAGCTTTTTGATGCAAATCACCGCTAATGGCCTGTGCGGTCAGGCCGGAATCAAACCTGAACCGCGCCTGTGAACATAGAAAAATTATTTAGCCAGCGTACTTCTGCCTGAGATGAATAACTAGCTTAATTTATGATTTTTGGTATAGGGTATACAGTATTACATATTCATCAACCGGTTGTAAAGGAATATTTGGCGGCAAAGTATAAAACTACAGCATATGCGTGTTCAAGTTTCATCCAGCCTGACTGTACATTATCAGCTTACGACATGTAATATATATATATATATATATATATATATATATATATATATATATATATATATATATATATATATATATATATATATATATATATATATATATATATATATATATTCTTATTCTTCTTTTGGTTTACTGCTGCTTTCAGCAAAAGATCTCTAGTGGAGCCAAGTGCAGAAATTATTCAGCTCTATGAACAAGAAGGAAAGAGTTGTGCGTTTCAGAACAACTTTCCAAAGTATCCGCAGGAATTCATGAAATTATATATTTGTGCTGCTCAGGGTTTTCAGCGAATTCTTATTTGTGTTTTTTAGGGACCCACAATTGTTTTTCACGTATCGACAAGCCGCTTGCATTTAATTGCTCTATTTTTGATTTACCCCCTCGGGTAATTAATTCAGTCGTCATGCAGTGTTTCAATATCCTATTTTTCTTTAAAATCATTCTGTGCTTATCTTGTATACGTATCCGTGGTGGTGTAGCCAAATGTTCGTAGTCATATGCTGAGCGTGATACAGCGCGGTATTTTTGCGATTTTCAGATTCAGTTTTTGAAAGGAAGATACACCAGGTGAAATGTGACAATTTCTAATCTGAAAGCTGTAAAGAGGTGCTCGCCATGGTCGAACATAACATTCTTAGTGAGAGCAACAAGTGAAACGCTTCTAAGTATAAGCCACCTAATTAATTAGAGTAAGTGAAAATGAGTATATATCGCTGCTGTGCATACCACGCAAAATACGTTTCTTGATGCCATATTTCCTTTAATTCTGAGGCTTTTGAAAGCTGTATACAGAAACTTGTGCTTTGCGTGCTTTAGAAGGAATGATGCTCTCGGAGCTTTAATTGCGTACAACATTTAGTCCATGGAAGCGCAGAGCTTCGGAAAAGCTTTCACGTTACTGGGTGTGCAGTGGAAGCAATAGCCCACACCCTCACAGCTGTCTTGGAGCGTGGTCGAGAACAAAAAGAAGGAAGACTTACACAAGACTAGTGATACTAGGCTGCTGTTTCCTGCTTGTCCTGGTGGTTACGGCTTGTTCATCATTGGTGAGGCCGTTCTACGTTACGGGGTTTTGTCCAAGGCTTAGGTTGAGACGCAGTTCATGCGAACCTGAGAGTGCATTTTGCTGAGATGTCGTTGACCTCCCACGGTGTAGGTTTGGCAGGTCGGTTTGCAAGCTTGCCACCCAAAACCTACCGCTCGAGTCCTTCAAATAAACTGCCATTGATGCAATTCCCGTGGCCCTCGTCCCAATCAGTGAGGGTGCGATCAAAATGAAAACTCCCAAACTAATTCAACAGGAGCGAGCGGGGAAAGCCGGTGCCCAAAGGACGCCGGGTGCCAGTGAGTGCAAGCCTACTTTCATTATGTTGTGAGGAAGGAAAGCGTTTCTTATGGTCGACGGCGGTAGCATGCAATGGCGACACTCTTCATTTTCCTCTTTGTTACTGCTCTCTGGAATAAACGGCGATGCGAACTTATCGTCGCAATTCGTATCGCCGTTTCCCGAGCACTCATTCCCTAGACACCCCAACGTACGGACGAGTGCTATTCAAACCTGCTGACCGCATACTCAGATATCCTACACTTTACAGGCTAGGCAGAAAGAAATACGGGCCACCAGGTGAAGAACTAGACAAGGAATAGAAAATAACACTGAGAAAAAAACAAACAAACGTGTACTCAGGCCCAAATTGACTTCGCGCAATCTACACAGCACACTTAGCCGCAATGTGCACACTGTAGCATAGAGGCGGACATATACCACATGGTATGGGTCGTTCAATACAAAAACAGAAGATCCAGCCAAAGAATAAAAAGAACCGACTATTTAGCTGTGTGTGGGATGCTGTCCAGCTCAGGAAGGAAAGTTCAACAGGAGCTGAATGAAAGGGCTACTGCAACCTCAAAATCCAATGGACTCCCTGAATAGAGGGATCGACAACCACTTTTAGTTCCAATTAAAATGTTTCCAAGAATCACCACTGACACCTACACGCGCCTCCCTCTCGTCTTTATTTTCGAAGGAGGCGGTTGGCCACCTGCGCGTGGTCCGCTTCGCTGTGTTGATGCATAGAGCAAGAATAAAGAAACCGCTTGAGTGGAGAGTTCTAGTATTGCGGGCATCGCGTGACTGCGTACTTACCCGAATAACTAACGTGTCCCGAGTGCACTTGCGCAGAACGCTAACCAGAAAATAGGGTTAGCATACGCACGCGATTTGCAGAAATTAAATTTGCGCCTTTTTTGCGCACTTAGCGTGAAAACATGGCGGCGTCCTTCGAAGCAAAAGCCGTCCACTTCAGCCGAATAAGCAGTCGCTTCGGTTCTCGTCGGCACGCTTCCGAATAGCTCCTGGTAGTGTTGCCTTTTACCATGCCTGACTTTATATTGACGAGAAAGTGCGAGCTGTAATTAAGCCCAAATTTTGACCTACACTGCCGATTCTGGCACTCCATGGCGTAATGAGGACTCAAGATGCGTTGCAACCGTCTGCAACTGCTCGGAAAGTCACACAGTCGGTTGGAACACAACGAAATTAGGTTCTAAGCTTTGACACGGTGTTTCATATGCTTAAAGAATTTAACACCGCAATTTATATTGAAATTATAGAAGTGTTTTCAGCATAAAACTTCATGTGATGGAAAGCAATCTTACTTGAGTGGTGGATAGCGCCATTGATTGATTGATTGATTGATTGAATGTACTTTATTTCCTCGTCATAGCGAGTGGAGACTGGGACTAAAGGTACCAAAGATCTGACGAAAGGTCCCAGCCCCCTGCGGCAAACAGTTTCGACAGCAGTGATAAAAGAAAGAAATACATATAAAAGGCAAAAGTACAGAATTTACACAAGTACAAACATATTACACTTGTAATACGCACTATACACAACCCCAATGCACACATATCACAACTGCACTGTATATATTCATTTTGTGACAGAATGACGTTGATCAAGAAAAGGAAACAACATCGGCTAGTAGCAATGAGGTTAACACTTTTTTGAAATTACCCAATGGATCGCTTAAGTCTAACAGTTCCTCAACCTTGTTTAATATTTCAGTTGACTGATATAAAAATGTTTGCTTTCCATAATTTGTTCTTGTTTGCGGCTTGTGTCGGATGTTTCGCCGTAGAAGGTGCTGAGATGTATCTGTATTGAATGTTTTAGAGAATAATTTCTGTTTGTGTACTGGTAAGCAGAGCTTCTTATAATAAATTTTGTCTGCGCGAAGAAGTGAATAACGCTGGAATAATGAAGCGGTTTCAAGATCTGCATAACGACCATGGTAATTGCTATATAAACGAAGATTGCGTTTTTGTAAAAGAATTATCTTGTTTTAGTTCGTTGTTGTTGTTGTTTCCCATACCAAGATCCCATAGCAGAGCTTTGAATAAAAAAGGGCATTGTATAACTGTTGTTTGAGCCAAAGAGGAATTAGGTGAGCTATTCTTTTAATAATACCAACGGATTTCGAAAGATCATTGCATAACCTGCTTATATGTGAACTCCACGATAAATGTTCATCAAACCATACACCTATGAATTTTTGTTCCTTAACGCGAGTAATTTCCTTGTCATTAAAATATAAGTTAATGTCACTATGCATGTTTTTGTTTCGAGGCTTGAAAAAACGTATGTTGTTTTTGCTGTATTGAGTTCGAGGCTGTTTTTGCTCAGCCATTCTGACAGACGATTTAGATAACTATTTGCGCTGAAAGCAAGTTCGGAAATGTTACTGGATGTAAAAAAATACGTTGGTATCATCGGCATACATTGCCATGTCTGGTGAGTCAGGTATTCGTACAATGTCATTTACGTATATAAGGAACAACAGTGGACCAAGTTTTGAGCCCTGAGGTACACTTTTTGTTAGAGGCAAAATGTCAGAAGAAATAGAGTTTACCTGAACAAATTAGCTTCGATTCGTTAAATAACTTCTTATTAAATCATTAGCAATGCCACGTATCCCGTAGATTTCAAATTTTTGTAATAGCATTTTATGATCAATTGAGTGGAAAGCCTTTCTTAAGTCTAAAAAAAGTCCGAGTGTAACGTGTTGATTTTCAATGTTTGCAATTATTTTATCTTTAATACTAAGAAGGGCTTGATCGGCCGACTTATGTTTTTGAAAGCCATATTGGCAGTCTGAGATCACATCGTGCTTAACGAAAAATGACCACAGCCTGCCAAATATCACACTTTCAAAAATCTTTGAGAATATATTTAGGACAGATATTGGTAGGTAATTTGAGACTAGATCCTTCGCGCCGCCTTTGTGGATTGGTGTCACTCGTGCAGTTTTTAAGGCCTTCGGAAATATCCCTGAAGATATTGACAAGTTAACAATGTAAGCCAGAACTTCACTTATCTCGTTTGAGACGCACTTAATCGGCACCGGCCGAATTCCGTCGGGTCCGGGCGAGGCATTACTTTTCAGTTTGTCTATTAAATTCCGTATCTCTGCGCTATCTGCGGTCTGCATGAAAATAGTGCTAGTCACAGGTGTGATATCGATTGCATGAGCCACACTTTCATTACCTGCTCTTGAAGCCCAAGATCCAGCTTTCAGGAAACTTTCGTTCATGCTTGTTACTTGGCTTTTGTTCAGATACGGTGTTCGTGACCTGAAACTTGACTTTCTACTTGTTATTCTATTCACAGCATCCCATATCAGTTTCGGTTCATTGCGTATGTCTGAGAACAGCTGTTCATAATACTCTTTTTTAGCATTTTTCAGTTTACTTTGAAGTTGGTTCCTAAATTTTTTAAAAGCTGCAAACTGTTATTGATCCCTTGTTTTTACAAAAAGGTGATACATCAGATTTTTCTTTTTATGTCACTATATAGATGACAGTTTATCCAAGGTTTTCTTACCTTCTCATTACTGCTTCGTTCGCTCCGTAACGGGAAAGCCGCGTCGTAGCAGCTTTTTATGTTTGCAAGAAAAGTGTCAAAAGTGTCATTGTGTTTACGTTTCTTATTTCACAAAATTTTAGTTGCAAAAATTGCTTGGGCACAAATTTGCTGTGGGAATAAAGTGCTGCTGCATTACTTGGCTGTAAAAAGCTATCAAATATAATATTTCCGCAAATTAGCGCTGGCGGCAACCATTTCAAAACGACCTTCCTCCTCCATGAGACGCTGATCGCGTTTAGCGTTTTCGGAAAGCTATACTAAAGATTTGTGGGGATAAGTTGCTTGAGGCACCCTAATGCAATTTCACTTATGTCTGTAATCACGCCAACGCTACAGTAAAACTCTTTACTGAAGAAAAACCGACTTGCGTTACGCTCAGTGCCTCAGGCGGCCCTGATATAACGGACTATCGTGAAACAGCAGTTTCTGGAAAGTACGAGATCACGAACGGACGCGCCAAGCCCGCAAGAGCCAGCAGTATGCGCCGCCGAAATGTACGTCCTTTCAATTTGCATTATTGTCACGAGAGTGTAGACCTTTTTTTTTTGAACCAAGCGAATCGGTAAACCAGGAGTTCCCTAGTTTGGGCCTAGTTGCCTAGTTCGGCCACAGTTGCCGAAACTCAGCTCACCGAGTTTGTGTGAAGCTTGACCTTCAGGGTGACCTTGGCCAAAACATAAATAGTAAAACAATAAAATTAATATTACCACGACTGAGATTCAAACCAGCGGCAGCGCGAACAGAACAGCTTCGCTAGCCATTGCTCGAGAGCACTATGCTGTCGCCGCCGCCGATCACGTCTCATTTTATACTAGAACACTCTCTAGCGCTGTGCACTGCACATCGTCGCCTTCATCAACTCATACTATTATCGAACTGATATCGTCGCCAGACGTGCCGACGACCCAGCAAAGCAAAATCATGAGCCAAACATGCTAGCACATTCTTTCGCACGTCTTCTTGGTTTAACTACGTTAAAACTCTACCACTTTTTTTTCTGCACATATCGCATTGCTTCGCGAATACGCCACCACTGTCCAAAACAGATACCGTAGCACCAACTTTCTGGAAGCATCAACGGTAATAGCTCCTTAGGTCAGGCCGTTCATCTTCAACGCAACTATTGGACAGCTGCCGGAGTGGCTAAATGTTAGCGGTGCTTGGCTGCTGACCCGAAACACGCGGGATCGATCCAGGCTGGTTCAACATGATACATGCCAGTAGCGTGTTGAAGAGCTCCAAGTGGCCGAATTTATTCGGAGCCCTCCTCTACGGCGTCCCTCATTGCCCAAGTCCATTTGGGAGCATAAACCAGGCCCTCGTTTTTCTCATAGTCGTATTCTTTAAAAAAAATCCTCGAAGAAATAAACTTACGGAAGCATAAGTTCCGTATACGTGCTGTGATTGCAATAGCATCCTTTAACCTAAAGGTCGTCACCACAAGGGCAGTTGACCACAAGGCATTCCTAATAAAGGTCTCTACGCTAATATCATTTGATCTAAATGCCTTCACTATTGCCGATGCCATGAATGAATATTATTATCCTGTAGTAACATCCTTTATAATTACACAAATACCCGCATCACTAACTCTCACGAGCACTTAGTAGTTCTGTATCGTGTAATGTTTTCACTTCATTGCTCACGATCACTTATTTTACGGTCAACAGCTGACTTCATACGAAACCACGGTGACGTAATTGGAGCTTTCGGATCACTGTTGTTGGACAACAACCCTGGGTTTCGTTGCCGGTCATTCATACAATGTTTCCGCGTTAATAAGGTTTAGTTAGCATATTTGTAAAGACATGAGTCTTCAGCTGCTCTTTATTTGTCCTCGCCTCGCATAATAACAGCAACATTTACTTCAGCTTTATTGAAATAACAACAGAAACCAAAACACACATTGCAAGATTCGCTTGTAGAATGCGGGGCCTGCCTTAGTCAGTCAGTTTCACTTGCCACCTCTGGGTTACCGACAGTGGGTATGCCAAGGAGTGCGATATCCCAAGGAAAGAGCTGGGGGCTGCGCACACCTTTAGAAACCTTACCATGCTTCAGAAGCCTTACAGACAACGGTCACCCTGACCTGTGCTTCGTGCACATGCAGACATTCTCCCCGAGTTTGTTGATTCGCTCGTCATAGGGCGTTATCAAAAGGAACCGTCGACGTTCGCGTAATATTACGAAAGAAATGGAAGGGCATAAGCTTCGCTAACAGGGAAAGCAGCGTAGGCGCCAAGATTCAGAACTCTGCCGTCGATGCTGTCAGTTAAATTCGCGTTAGAGGTGGCAACCATTAAAGACTTTTTTCTTTCGTTTTTAGGGGCGTGCATTTACATCACAGGCTTTGCGGCCGCATTTCTGCTGTGCCTACAAGCGCCTTCCCATCGTAGTAGCATCCTTACCTCCAGAGGTAACAAGGGAGTAATTACTCATTGGCATCCACCCGAGCGCAGCCATACGGCTACAAAGGAAAGCTATACAGCTTCCTCAGAAACTTCGCAGTTAAGAACCCTTGCTTGGGTGTATGCCAATGAGTAATTACTCCCTTATTACACATCTCACTCCACCTAGAGAGATTCCTCGAAACATTGGACCAACACTAACCTCCATAGGTGCGTTCATTTAGAGACGGAGCCTGTCATTATTTTACAACCCTCAAATCAGCGCCGTCTCACGAGCCCCGCCGACTGGACCCGTGTATTGCTCTGCATAGTTTCTTAATATCCGCTTCGGAATCGAAAAATTTTCGAGAGCGCTTTCAGTCGCGTCTTCAAGCCTTGTTCTTTATAAAGCAAGCTCAGTACTGTAGTTTACTACCCGGCAGACAACCTGAAATGCGTCCAGGCGGACTTTGTGCAAAGATACCTGTTGATTCCCAATCCTGGCGCCCCGCCGCGGTGGCTCAGTGGTTAGGGCGCTCGACTACTGATCCGGAGTTCCCGAGTTCGAACCCGACCGCGGCGGCTGCGTTTTTATGGAGGAAAAACGCTAAGGCGCCCGTGTGCTGTGCGATGTCAGCGCACGTTAAATATCCCCAGGTGGTCGAAATTATTCCGGAGCCCTCCACTACGGCACCTATTCTTCCTTTCTTCTTTCACTCCCTCCTTTATCCCTTCCCTTACGGCGCGGTTCAGGTGTCCAAAGATATATGAGAAAGATACTGCGCCATTTGCTTTCTCCAAAAAAAAAACCAATTATTATTATTATGTCACGAAAAACCAAAGAAAGAATAAAATTAGGTCCTGGATACTGATCGTGCTTGAGAGTACTTTCGTGACGCGGTTTACAACGAGCAAATTAACACTGCAAAAGAAAATTTGTTGAAATGAAAATGCAAACAATATCTTCAGAACAATTTAAACGTACTACGTGGCGATCTACCGTCGATATATGCCGCATCCCATTACCAGTGTATCAGCCCCGTTATTTTCTGGCGTTCCACAGGTCTTGCTTGTTCACCCGGGTCTGGTTTACTTGACTGCTGATGCTCGACCGCTCTGCTTGGCCTGATGCACCTAGATTTCTTCTTGAAAATTTGAGCTCCCCTACTAATGAAAAAAATATTATTGTGCGCATATTTCTTCTCTGCACTTTCCATAGGTCCTTCACGATTCTTTATAGAATTCTATATGATTATTTGGCCACTCTACGTAAGCAATCCTCTAAATACTAACAGGGAATTCAGATCATGTTTTTTACTTTTTTTGTGCTGCCAGTAAAAAGGGGCGTTAGGAACTTGTCCACCTGCCATTACTACTCATACGGTTGCAACACAAGCGGATAGTATTTGTTAGCACGCGCTTATGTATGATCAAGCGGGCCGTGGAAGCGTTACATAAAAAGTAGATGCCGAATTCACATGGCTGCAATGAAAAAATTCGAAGATTACCAAATGAGCGATGTTTCTGCTTTTACTACAAAATAATGCCGAGGCGGTGGCGGGAAATGGGGGTTTATTTTTCAACTCTTTCATGTGGACGAGAACGCCTCTACGAAAAAAGAGAGAGAGAGAATGAAAAGGAAACGCAGGGAGGTTAACCAGATGTGAGTCTCCGGTTGGCTACCCTACACTGGGGATGGGGGATAGGGGTTAGAAAGATGACAGAGAGGAAAACGCAAAAAAAAGGAACGTGCACACATGGAGACAGACACACACAAGGCGTTCCAGTTAAAGTGTTTCACACAGGCCGGTAGATTGTAAGAAGCACAAAAGCGCTTGCACGGCCTTCTTCTGCGACGGTAGGTCCTTTCGATGTTGTAGAATTCTTTTTTCGGATAGCGGTTGGTCGTCCAGTTGGTCAAGTTCGTGGCTAAGGCATGCCCTCTGTGGACTGTACTGCGGGCAGGAGCACAATATATGGTCAATTGATTCTTCATGGCCGCAGTGGTCACAACATCGACGGCAGCAGGGCTCGCAGCGCTCTTAACTGCCCTTCATCACATTGGTGATGAACCGCCACACAAATGGACAATATTCTGCGATTGGAAGGCGGCACTGCAGTCTCTACTGTCACCTCTACGACGCGGACCGCACGAACAACTAATCTTCTATATTACAGAGACGTTACACCATATAAGTGATGCCGGCCATGAAATAATGTTCCAGTGGCTTCCAAGTCACTGCGGGATTATCGGCAATGAACGGGCGGATCACGCTGCCCGCTCAGACCATACTGAGGAGCGCCACGTCCCAATTCCTCTTTCTAGAACTGACGCGGCACGGAAGCTCCGCCTACTTGCTCGGCAGGGCACCGAGTCACAATGGAATGAGCCACATTTAAGAAATACGCGACTGTACTCACTTGATCCAACATTAAGTCTTCGAGCGCCATCACACTTCGCCGTAGAGACGCCACGCTTTTATATCGACTTTGGTTGGGTGTTGCCTTTACTAAAGCGTATGCCTTCCGCATAGGGATGGCCGACAGCCTCTACGAAAAGAATTTATATAGCCATATAGGCTGGCTAAGATGAACAATGCTTGTTTTCTGATTCATTTTTGAAACCTTGATCACGTCTCTATGGGGTCGCGAGTAGCACAGAGTACCTTTGTTTGTTGATAGTTTTCAAATTCGGATGCACGTGGTTTTTCTAGTAATGCTTCGCACATTCATCGAGGTTTGAAGCGACGGAAACAGCGGCCACAACCCGATCGCTTTTCATTTTTTTTCGCTGCCATAGGTTTTGGAAAAAAAGTAAATAGCGCGATGCTATACACAAAAAAAAAAAAATTCACTAGAGGAAGCATGATGTGCGCGCGAAAGTCCAGCTCTACCGCTACCGCTCGTAGTAAGGCTTGAGACGGACAACGTGTAACACCTCAGGGAGCAGGGATCGCCGAAACTTCTGAAAGCCGTCAGGAACGACCTCATAGTTGAGGTCTCCAATTGGCCTGATCACTTTGTAGGGTCCAAAATACCGGCAGAGGAGCTTTTCGCCATGTCCGCGTGGGCGAATGGGAAACCAGAGCCACACATGGTCTCCAGATGTGTACCGAGCATCACGGCGTCGGAGGTTATAGTGTCGGGCATCTCGACATTGTTGGTCGAGAATCCGCACTCTGGCCAGCTGACGAGCCTCTTCAGCGAGGTGCAGGAAGGGTGAAGATCCGCATTCGGGTCGATGTCGTCCACATGCGGTAGCATGACATCCAGCATCGCGGTCACGTCGCGGCCGTAAACGAGACGGAACGGTGGCATGTTTGTCGTTTCCTGTACGGCCGTATTGTATGCGAAGGTGACGTATGGGAGCACTTCGTCCCAACTTCTGTGCTGAACGTCGACATAGATTGAGAGCATGTCACGTAGCGTTTTGTTGAATCGTTCTGTTAAACCGTTCGTCGGAGGGTGGTAGGATGTCGTCTTTCGGTGGTCTGTATGACTGTGGCGTAAAATCTGCTGCAGGAGGTCAGCCATGAATGCTGTACCCCTGTCAGTGATTAGAATCTCCGGTGCACCGTGACGCAAAACGATCTGATGGATGCAAAATTTTGCCACGTCAAGGGCTGTGGCGTTTGGCAGAACTGATGTTTCCGCGTATCGTACCAGGTAGTAATTTGCCACGATGATCCGCTTGTTTCCCGAATAAGAAAAAGAGAATTGGCCCAGCATGTCCAACCCGATCTGCTGGAAAGGCCGCGATGGTGGTGCTATAGGGTTCAAGAACCCAGCTGATTTTTTTTAGGGCACTTTGCGACGCTTGCAGCCTCAGCACGTTCTGACGTAGTGTGCAACGTCCGACTGAAGGCAGGGCCGGTAATACTTTTCTTTGATTTCTGCAAGCGTGCGGGCTACACCCAAATGTGCAGAAGTCGGTTCATCGTGTGAAGCTTCAAGGATTTCGTCACGCAGACCCGTTGGTATGACAATAAAATATTGCTGATTGTTTGTGGCGAAATTTTTCTTCACGAGGACACCATGGCGAACGCAGAGTGGCGCTACCTAGCGCTTGAAAGCCTTCGGGAGAGTCGGGCGGGTACCGTTAAGAAACTCCATGAGGGGCCGATGTTCCGAGTCGGCGTATTGTTTTTCAGCAAGGCTCGTTGCACTGATCGCATTTAAGGTGATGTCATCGTCGTAGTTACCGCCCTCCGTTGGGGATTCGTCCGGGCCGTGCGAGAGGCATTCGGGCATCCGAGTGCTTCCGGCCGGACTTGTACGCCACTGTCATGTCGCATTCTTGGAGGCGCAGACTCCATCTGACAAGGCGCGCTGACGGATCTTTGAGAGTCGCGAGCCAACACAAGGCATGATGGTCCGTAACTACAGTAAAACGTTTTCTATAAAGGCAGAGTAGAAATTTCGACGTCGCCCACACTATCGCTAGACACTCTTTCTCAGTTGCTGAGTAGTTACCTTCAGCGTGAGAAAAAGAGCGGCTGGCGTAAGCGATGACTCGTCCTTGACTGCTATGAATTTGAACCAGAACGGCACCCATGTCGACATTGCTTGCGTCAGTATGAAGCTCCGTATCTGCGCTTTCGTCGAAGTGAGCCAGAACTGGAGGTGCTTGCAGGTGGCGTAGAAGAGTTTAAAATGCTTGTGCTTGAGGGGCGACCCACGTGAAAGGCGTGCCTGTCCTCGTCAAACTCGTCAGGGGCTCGGCGATTCGAGCGACATCTTTCACAAAGCGACGGTAGTAGGCACATAATCCTAGAAAGCGGCGGACTGCTTTTTGGTCCTCCGGTGGAGGGAAATTGGCAATAGCTTTGCTTTTGTCTGGGTCCGGCCGAACTCCCTAGTAAATGACGACGTGACCCAAGAACTTAACCTCAGTGTAAGAAAAGTGGCATTTCTCATTTCTTAACGTTAGTCCAGAAGACTTTATGGTTTGCAGCACAACTTCGAGGCGCCGAAGGTGCTCCTCGAACGTTGGGGCAAACACAACAACGCCATCAAGGTAGACGAGGCATGTCTGCCACTTCAGGTCTGCCAGAACTGTGTCCATCAGCCGTTGGAACGTTGCGGGTGCGCAGCACAAATCAAACGGAATTGCCTTAAACTCATAGAGCCTGTCCGGAGTAATTAATTAGGTTTTTTCTCGCTCCCGTTCATCTAAGACATTGTTATTGCGCTACTCGTGATTTACACAAACAAGAACGACACATACAGAAAGGGCGCAAACTATCAACTGATTTTAATGCGTGTGAAATTCGTTTTATATGAACTGTTAAGATGAAAAAGAACGGACAGAAAAGAAACAAGTAGCTTCATGGCGATGAGCTGTCTAATCTTCTCCTGACAGGCATGCATAGAGAATGCAGTCTTTTCACTTCCTTAAAAAGTTAATCGCTCGCTTCGTCAGCGCTACCGAAGGGTCCCTTAAGCAAGTGCCTTCCTTCTCAGACGTCATGCAAAATGCTTCATATAGCTAGCTTCCTTTGCATTTTATCTTCGGATCGAAGGATGGCATTGGTACTATCAAGCAATGATTTATAGTTCTGGCACTTGGAGCAATGCGCCGCCAGATTACCTGATGCAGGAGCCAAGCCGCATAACCTGTGAAGCTCCCGGAGCCGTTCATTTAGGCATCGTCCCGTCTGGCCGACATATGCTCTGCCACATGACTACGGTATCTTGTACACGACTCCGGAGGTACATGCAACAAACTTGGTCGCGGGCTTGACTCCACACGTGCTCTCACTATTCCTTGGCTTTGGGTTGTTCACTTTAGCACACAAACTTCTCAGTTTCTTTGGCGCAGAGAACACAACTTCCACATTATGCCTTTCGGCAAATTTATTAAGCATATGCGAGACGGCATGTACATAAGGTAATACAACCGGCCACTTATTTTTGTCCCGCTCTTTTTTGTCCTTTTGTTTTCCTTTTACGACTGTCTTTAGAACGCTATCAGCCACTGATACAAGCATCTATGTGGGATAGCCCGCTGCCTTCAGGCGTTCAGCTTGCAAGTTGATGCTGTCACTAATTTTGTGATGACAGGAATTTTTCACTGCCTGGGTGAAGGAAGAAACACGATCACCTCGTCCGAATTCCTGATTCTACAGGAGGAGCCAAAGGTATCTTGCTTGTCGATAGGTGTAAAGGAATTATTCTACAATATTCCACAAAACCATGTAATAGACGTGGTGGAAGAAGCAATGGCTGAATATAGTAAAGTGAAATTTATGAATGAAAGCGGTGTTAGCACTTTTGATTTTTTGGCTCTCATAGCGAAATACTTGCCTTCTCTGTTCATCGAGTTCGACGACGAAGTGTACACCCAGAAAGAAGGGATATGTATTGGCAGTTGCATAGCGCCTGTGCTCTGTGACGTACCTGGCCAGAGTAGACCGACTGCTTGCTGAAACCTTGAAACCACTCGGTGTGATTAATTGTTTCAGGTATGTTGATGATTACTTAGTCTGCTCTCGTCCGGGAGGCGTGACGGAAAGCTTCATAAACGACATCCTTGAGCAATTTAAAACAGCGCACCCTGGACTTGAGTTTACGCATGAAGTCCCGAAGGGCGGAATCCCGCAGTACCTCGACATCTCCATCTCAGAGGGGCAACATTTATGCTGGCACTTCAAATGTAGGAGTAAAATGGGACTGTTGCCGTTTGATTCGGCGCATTCAAAGCTCATAAAGAGCGGAAATGCGATGTCTTCCTTCACCCAGGCAGTGAAAAATACCTGTCATCACAAAATTAGTGACAGCATCAACTTGCAAGCTGAACGCCTGAAGGCAGCGGGCTATCCCACATAGATGCTTGTATCAGTGGCTGATAGCGTTCTAAAGACAGTCGTAAAAGGAAAACAAAAGGACAAAAAAGAGCGGGACAAAAATAAGTGGCCGGTTGTATTACCTTATGTACATGCCGTCTCGCATATGCTTAATAAATTTGCCGAAAGGCATAATGTGGAAGTTGTGTTCTCTGCGCCAAAGAAACTGAGAAGTTTGTGTGCTAAAGTGAACAACCCAAAGCCAAGGAATAGTGAGAGCACGTGTGGGGTCAAGCCCGCGACCAAGTTTGTTGCATGTAACTCCGGAGTCGTGTACAAGATACCGTAGTCATGTGGCAGGGCATATGTCGGCCAGACGGGACGATGCCTAAATGAACGGCTCCGGGAGCATCACAGGTTATGCGGCTTGGCTCCTGCATCAGGTAATCTGGCGGCGCATTGCTCCAAGTGCCAGAACTATAAATCATTGCTTGATAGTACCAATGCCATCCTTCGATCCGAAGATAAAATGCAAAGGAAGCTAGCTATATGAAGCATTTTGCATGACGTCTGAGAAGGAAGGCACTTGCTTAAGGGACCCTTCGGTAGCGCTGACGAAGCGAGCGATTAACTTTTTAAGGAAGTGAAAAGACTGCATTCTCTATGCATGCCTGTCAGGAGAAGATTAGACAGCTCATCTCCATGAAGCTACTTGTTTCTTTTCTGTCCGTTCTTTTTCATCTTAACAGTTCATATAAAACGAATTTCCCACGCAATAAAATAAGTTGATAGTTTGCGCCCTGTCTGTATGTGTCGTTCTTGTTTGTGTAAACCATGAGTAGCGCAATAACAATGTCGAAGATTACAAACCAACTAGGACCATTTGAAGCTCTTCTTAGATTCCGTTCATCTACCTCGATTTGCCAATATCCTGATTTGAGGTCCATGGATGAGAAATATTTTGCATAGCAGAGGCGATCGAGAGTATCGTCTATTCGAGGATGGGGATAAATATCTTTTTTTAGTTACATTGTTTAGGCGACGGTAGTCAACACAAAACCGCAGTGTGCCATATTTTTTCTTCACGAGGACGACAGGTGCCGCCCAGGGACTACGGGAGGGCTGAATGACGCCATCTCGAAGCATCTCCTTGATTTGACGGCTGATTGCGGCGCGTTGAGTGGAAGACACATGGTAAGGTGACTGTCGGAGAGGGTGCACGGCGTCATCCGTAATTATCCAATGCTTGGCCAAGTGTGTTCTTGCTACACGGGAAGAAGTCGAGAAGGTATCGCCGTAGCGCTGGAGCAGATTTTCTACTTGGCCTCTCTGCTGCGGCGAAAGTGCGGGGTTAATGTCGTACTGGAAGTCGGGAACATCGGTGTGAACTTCTGTTGACGACACCATGGCAAGGCTGGCCGCTCGTCGAATGTCGGCGATACCTTGAATGTGGGCCACAGTGGTCCCAAGACTGAGATGTTGGCGCCCACCTCCAAAATTCGTAAGCAGTACTTCGGTTTCTCCGTTTTCGAGGCAAACGACCCCTCTGGCGACAGCAAGACAGCGGTCAAAAAGCATAATTTGTTTCCTTTCGACGACACCTTCAAACTTCCGCAGCGTAATCGCGCCGACGGATGCCACAACACTCGAACGGGTGGAATGGTGACGTCATCAAGAATGTAAAGAGCCGCGGGACGTTCGGAAGCACAGTGGATTGCGCTCTCGGTGGAGAACGTCACTGAATTTGAGTTAAGGTCAATGACCGCGCCATTTTCTGTCAAAAAAATCTATTCCGAGGATTACGTCCCGGTAACACTGGTCGAGTACGAAAAAGTTGGCCAGGTACGTGTCCTGTTCGATGGTCACTCGTGACATACACTTGCAAGCTGGGGTGATCAAATGGCTCCCGGCAGTACGAAGCTGTGGGCCCGTCTAAGGTGTGGTCACCTTTCTCAGAGTGGCGACAAAAGGTCCACTGATTACCGAGTAGTCGGCGCCGCTGTCCACAAATGCGGTGACGTCGGTACCGTAGATTGAAATGTCCAGATCAGCAGATGTAGCCGTAGGTGTACGGGAACGTCGCGGTGTCCGCTCACGGCTGCGGTGCTGCGCTAGACGGTTTCGTTGCGGCGGAGAATTTATGCGGCGAGGCGTGTTATCGGGCTGGTGATCGTCGGTGCATCGTAGAAGCGGTCAGTCATGTCTGTGCAGCGGTGAAGGATCTTGGACGTGTCACCGGTGAGCAACCTTCCCCCCCCCCCCCCCAAAAAAAAAAAAAGTTGCCGCTTCTAGTTTTCCCGAGGGGGCTAGGAGACTTTCCGCGCGAAATGTCGGCGGAAGAACGCCGCGGAGGCGAGAACCGGCGTGGAGATGGCAACCGAGCATAGTAGTGTGGTGCTTCGAGGGCCGCGGTCAGGTAATCGCTTAGTTCTCGAGGCCATTCGCCACGCTGCGGCCGGGGCGCATCGGCACTATATCCCTGTAGACCCATACGTCGGTATCGACAGTTTCGGCAGACGTGAGCGGGCGCGCCGCAGTGATAGCACAGAGGGCGGTGATCGGCAGTACGTCAGACATCGCTCTTCCGAGGGGGTACCTGAGAAGGGTGAGGAAGGAGTGGTTGGCGGCGAATGTGGACAGGTGTATCGGGCGACTTGGAGGCGGCGGTGGACGGTGAATGTCTGCGGCGTATGTCATCATCTGAGGCGTTGTGTTCGGTTGAAGAGGGTCTGGCGACGTGAGCGCCTGTTGGACCTCTTCACGAATAATGTCCGAAATGAAAGAAACCTGCGGCGACTGCGGGGCTGGAAAGAGTTTTTGAAACTCTTTGCGTACGACGGTCCGGATGGCCTCCCGAAGGACGTCATGGTTAGAAGCATAGACACCGCTGGAAGCCATCAGCGACTGCAGATGCTCGTACTGTCTGGATCGCATGTCGAGCAACTTCTCCATTGTAGTGGCTTCGGAAACAAATTCGGCGACTGTTCTGGGCGGGCTTCGAACTAACCCAGCGAAGATCTGCTCCTTGATGTCCCTCATAAGAAAACGCAGCTTCTTCTCTTCGGACATGTTGTGATCTGGCCGGCGGAAGAGCTTCGCCATGTCCTCGGACTAAACGAGGACGCTCTCGTTTGTTAGTTGGACACGTGTCTGGAGGAGTAGCTCTGAACGTTCTTTCCGGAGGAAGGTGGTAAAAGCCTGCAAAAACTGAGTCTTGAAGGAACCCCATATTGTTATTGTGGCCTCTCGGTTCTCAAACAAAGTACGAGCTGCACTCTCCAGCGAAAAAGAAAACACGTGCTGCAGCTTCGAGTCGTCACCCCACCTGTTGTATCGTGCTACGCGCTTGAACTTCTCGAGCCAGTCCTCCGGGTCCTCGCCTGGAAAACATTGAAAGGTGGGTGGCTCGCGTGGCTGCTGCAGCACGACGGACGGCGAAAGGATGGCATCCGGCATGCTGACAGGGGTTTGCGTGGACACCTATGGTCGCGCTGAATCGGAGGTCAGTGTTCTCCCTGTCGGACGAGACTGCAGAGGCCCGAACTCTGGTTGCAGTCCTTGCAGCCACCGGCTACCCTGGTGGGTGGGCGTAACTTCGACTTTCAAGGATTTAGGCGGGCTGGAGTCCTGGCCTCCTGGAGGGGTCCTTGGCATGGGGTGCGGTATCCAGCACCTCCACCAAGATGTCACGCGTGAATGCGGGAGATCACTGATCCCAAGAGAAAGCGGCCGGCTTCGATGAACGTCTTGACCACAGCTCCAGATCGCTTCTTCTTCTAATGCCACGTGCCTCACGTGCCGCGCGACCTCCACGCTTAGTCGAAAGGACAACGAAGCGGTGGTTGGCTCTAGAGGCACTCTGGCTCTGTGACCTGGACCCTGGCTCTTTAATTAAAAAGCTCTGTCTTGGATTCTTCCCGATGTCTACTGCACGGCTACTCAGGTCGTGACACTGGTGGAGGTGCACGGTTTTTCAAGTCATGACACTGGTGGAGGTGCGGGGTAAGAGCGCAAGAGTGAGAGTTTTTAATTAGAAATCCAGGGTCCAGGTCAAAAAGCCAGAGCGCCTCGAGTGCCAACCACCGCTTCCTCGTCGTTTCGACTAAGCGTGGAGGCCGCGCGGCGCGTTAGGCACGTGGCATTAGAATTAGAAGCGATCTGGAGCTGTGGTCAAGACATTCGTCGAAGCCCGCCACTGTCTCTTGTGATCAGTGATGTCCCGCATCACGCGCGACATCTTGGTGGAGGTGCTCGGTAGTACACCCCATGCTTCCTCTAGTGAACTTTTTTTAAACACACAGGCTACTCATCGGGACGATGCTCTTTCTTTCCGGGGGCCAGTGACACGATGCATTCCGCATGTTCGCTTAGCGCTGATCTGAAGCACGCGCCGCCTCAAAAAGAAGAAGAAGAAGAAGAAGAAGAAGAGGAAGAAGAAGAAGAAGAAGAAGAAGAAGAAGAAGAAGAAGAAGAAGAAGAAGAAGAAGAAGAAGAAGAAGAAGAAGAAGAAGAAGAAGAAGAAGAAGAAGAAGAAGAAGAAGAAGAAGAAGAAGAAGAAGAAGAAGAAGAAGAAGAAGGAGAAGGAGGAGGAGGAGAAGGAGGAAGAGGAGGAGAAGAAGAAGGAGAAGTAGAAAAAGAAGAAGAAGCGATCTGTCTGTTATTTAACTGTCAATATTGTTCTGTTGTTTTTATTCATTGATTTTTCAAAAATTAACGATTGGTGCTACAATTTTGTCGTCATCTTCCATGGAAACTTTTTTCGTTATTCTACTACACCTTGGCCAATCCCCCCGCGTGGGTATGTGCCATGTACCTGGGGCGAAGAAGAAGAAGAAGAGCTGTGCTCAAGACGTTCGTCGAACGCTTGAGAACCTCTCGCCTGCGGGAGTGATTGCTGTCCATCGATGCAGCAGGCTGGTTGACGGAGTAAAAATTACTACGGAGTCCGTCATTGCCACATTTGCAGGATTATTTTGCCCTTCAGAGATTAAGGTGTGGCCATTGGTTTTTCGAGTAGATGCCTTTAACTCTCGGCCCCTTCAATGTCAAAACTGCTGGCGATTTGGCCACAGCGGCAAAGCCTGCAAATCGGCTTTACGCTGCTGTGCCTGTGGGGAACGTCATTGCAGAGAGGAATGTCCTGAACAGCAAGAGAAGTGTTGTTTGTGTAGCGGTGCTCATCCTGCTGATTCGCCTGACTGTCCTGCCCGAGCACAAGAAGTTCAGGTGCTCGAGCTTATAGACAAGCGCAGATGCACGCGGAGAGAGGCTTTTGCCGCAGTCAAGGAGAGAGCCTCAGCCTACTCTAGTGTGGCCGCCAAATGCCCACCCATAATAAATTCTAGTTTGTCCCAGACTATTACAGCGGCAGTTGAGAAAGCTGTGGCAAATGCAATGGATCGCATTATGGAAACCGTGTCCACGTGCATTTCGCAGGTCATAGCTGCTCAGATGACCAATCTTCTGCAGGCGTCCACCACTCCGCTCTTGTCTTCTTTGGCTTCGGAAGCTACCCCTCCTTCTGTAGTAATCGATTCCGCTCCACAGGGCCAAAAACAATGTGAGCAACAAAATACCTCTCAGCCCTCTCCTTCGAATAGCGTTATGGACGCATCCTCTATGGATTGTATTGATATGGAGTGTGATCTCCGCGCCCAGAAACGAAGTGGGTCTCCTCTGAATATTGCAGGTCCATCTTGCCCCCAGTCAAAGACAAAGAAAAGTAACGCAAGTCAAAACGCTAGCACCAGTATTCTAGAAAAGGCAGTCGCGGCTGCGGCACTTCCGCCAAGATAGGGTTCTTAAGTGTCCTCCAGTGGAATTGTCGATCAATATTCTCAGCTTCAATAGATTTAAACTGCCTATGCAATCAGCTTCTACCAGATTTAGTTGCTTTACAGGAAACATGGCTAACTCCAAATTTCCATTATCATCTCAAGGATTACCATCCGTTCCGGCTTGACCGGTCATCACGAGGGGGAGGGTTGTTATTGCTCATATCTAAAAAGTTTTGCCACAGGGCATGCATTTTTTTTCAATATGCGGACAATGAATGTGAAATCCTTGCGGTTGACCTCAGTGTCCCAGGTCAACAGCCCTTTACGGTAGCTAATGCATATTTCCCGTCTGGTGTGCGTGACACTCGGCCCCTTGACTCACTCATGTCTAGTAGCCGATCTCAGGTTCTATTACTTGGCGACTTCAATTCGCACCATGTGACTTGGGGGTTTAAAACAGACAGCTTTGGTTCTAGGCTATTTGATTGGGCTTCTGGCAACAACTTGATCTGCAACAATTCAGGATTGCCTACGTTTGTTCGCAGTCAATGCCGCTCTGCCCTGGATTTAACTTTTTCCTCCCCAGGAGTCTCCATTATGTCTTGGGCGCCTGTTGACTGTGCAACAAAGAGTGATCATCTACCGATTAGTTTCAAGTTTGTGTGTAAATTAACTCTTCCTGAGCGACATCAGCGCACGTTAATAAATTACACTTGCTTTAAAGACACTCTAAAATCAGCCCTCCAAATCACTTCAGACACTCGCGCTCAGATAAGTGCCGAAAGCAAGGCTGCACATCTATGTTCAGTACTGGACCATGCAAGGCAAAAGTCTGAATTTTTGGTTAAGAGAACAAAGGGTGCAATCGCGAACAGTTGGTGGAATTCTGAGTGCACGCGTGCATATAGACGACGGAAAACAGCTTGGAAGAAACTTCTCATCAATCAATGCCCAAAAAATTGGCTGGAATATAAGTATGTTGCAGCAACATTTAGGCGCACTGTCGCCCGTGCAAAGGAGGAGTATAATACAAATCATTATGATTTCCTTTCCCAATCGGGCAGTAAACGAGCCTTGTTTAGTTTCATGAGGCGCAACAAGGTGATTCCTCCGACTGCCAACATTGAATCCCTCGTTCAGTCCCCTGCTGACATCGCAAAGGCCTTAGAAGATATTGCGTGTGGCCTAGAGCTTCGCTTTACATCTGCTTTACCTTCTCCTACTATATTCACATGCACCTCAAGTGATTTCACTGAGGTCTCTATGCCTGAGCTGTCGCAAATTGTTCTGCGCTTATCCCCAGCGGCTCCTGGCCCCGATAAGGTCACTTCATCTATGATCAAAATTTTGTTCAATGAATCTCCTGCAGACCTGTTGGCTCTAATTAACCATTCTATTAAAGGTCCTTGGATACCGCATGAGTGGCGTCTTGCTGAAATAGTTCCATTGCTTAAAAAGCAAGGGGAGGGCTTAACTTTAGACAATATACGCCCTATTTCGTTAACATCGAACCTAGTGAAATTGGTGGAAAGGGTCCTTCTCGGCCGTGTCATGTCATTCATTTCAGAAAATGCTGTATTGAATCCATGTCAAATTGGTTTCAGGCCGGGTTGTTCAATTTGGTGTGCTCATACTGATCTTGAGAGTCGTATTAAATTAGCTCGCAATAGAAAACAGTTTGCTGCGCTTGTCACCTTGGATATCAGTAAAGCATACGACAGCGTGGAGCACTCGACTCTATTACTAAGATTACAGGAACTCAACTTCCCAAGCTATTTTGTAGCCTGGATTTCTGTCTTTTTAGAAAATAGAGAATTTTACTGCTGCCAAAATGGTATTTCCTCGAGGAGATTTCCACAGACAAGAGGTGTTCCGCAAGGATCAGTTCTCTCCCCTGTTCTTTTTAACATTTTTCTAAGCTCAATTCCATGCATTCAAAATGTGAAAACTTATGTGTACGCCGACGATATTGCATTTTTTGCATCAGCAGGTGACATTCACACTCTTTATCGCACCCTGCAAAATTACCTCAATCTTCTTGACAACTGGCTAGGAAGAATTCATCTGTCCCTTAATGTGAAGAAATGCGCATTGTTAGTATTTCCAGTTTCTGTTCCTGTAAACATCTGCCTGGTCTATAGAAATAACATAATACCTCAAGTCCAGACGGTGAAGTATCTCGGTGTAATATACGACTCTACTCTCTCCTGGCGGCCACACATTGAGCAAGTTTCTGCAAAAGGAGTTCGGGCCATTGGCATCCTGCGCAGGCTTTGTAGTGCTAGGTCAGGCATGAGAAGGCATACGCTTCTGATGATTTATAAAATGTACGTCCGCCCAATTTTGGAGTTCGGGTGTGTTTTATTCTCAGGAGCTCCTGCCTATAAACTTCGCCCTCTTGTGCTTTTGGAGCGTGAGGCGTTGCGCCTTTGTCTGGGGCTTCCAAAATATGTCGCCAATGCTGTTCTGCACCTTGAGGCGCGAATGCCTTCGTTATCAGCTAGGTTTCGCCTTTTAACAGTTCAAACATTTTTAAAATTGTGCGACTCCCCTCTTCACGCTTCCAGTATAATATTTCTTAGTCAACCTTCCGCCTTTTTTAGTGCTGCCTGGTCTCGATTTCATTCCCCGCAGATATGTTACGTGAAGTCCCTCCTTGATCGCATAAATATCCATTTCACTGTTGTCCGCCAAATATATAACAACTCCTCATCTGTCCAGATTGAATTCGATGACATTTTCCCATCGAATGCAAAGCTGCAGCCCTTCCCGCTTCTTCAGGGTCTATTGCAGGACCACCTAAGGTCCTTTCCCTCTCATGTTCTTATTGCTACCGATGCCTCGCAGGATCGCGAAAAGGCAGGTGTGGGAATTTTTTCACCTTCACTGGATTGGTCTTTTTCTCTCCGTCTTCCTGACTTCACTCCAATTTTTCTGGCTGAATTATTAGCAGTAATCTTAGCCTTACGAAAATTAGAATCTACCGTTTCCCAGGTCGTGGTTATGACAGACTCTCTGTCCATTTGCTCTTCCTTATCCTCGCCCACTGACTCTCGGCCATTACGCCTCTTTAAGTTCCTGATTCCGCTGCATCTAAATTCGGTAAGGTTGCTTTGGGTACCAGGTCACATGGGCTTTCACTTAAATGAGGTTGCAGATTCCTTAGCAAGAGCCTCTCTCAGCGGCCCAATTGTTGCTGTCCTACCATCGTGTGCATATACAGCTGCGGTGAGGTTTCGCAGCTACACAATATTTCAGGAATTTGCTGCCTCGGCTCTTACATCGTCTCCCGAATATCAGCATCTTCTGCATCCTTGGAGTAGCAAAGACTGGCGCTCACGCAGACTAGAGGTCTCTTTCACGCGCTTGCGTTGCCGGGTTCCCCTTCTAAATTTCTACCTTCACAGATCTGGCCTGGCAGCTTCCCCACTGTGCCCTTTTTGTGCCGAACCTGAGACAATAGATCACTTCCTGCTGTTCTGCCGCCGCTTTTCTCATTTGAGGAAGCGTCTTTTGCAAATTCCATTTCATCAACTGGGCTTGCCTGTGTCTTCCGCGGTTGTTCTTTCCATTGGCGCTTCTTTGCTTGGACGAAGCGACAGGAGTGTGCGCTCTGCTGTGAAAAATTTTCTTCAAGAAACACAGCGACTCCCATTCTAATTTCTTTTTCCTGATCTCTGTCAGTAAGACATTGCAACATTACAGGCATTGTGTACTATTATGCACATTAAGCAATTGTCCCGTCTTCGATCTCCAAGTTAACTGGACCCCTTTCCTTCCCTCTTCCAATCTATCAGACTACATACTATTTCCACTGCTTTTCCCGTCAAAAATTTCCTGTATCCAGTAATTAACCGCCTGTGTCTTGGCCACTCCCCCGTAGTGGGTATGTGCCAGCAACGTCTGAGGCCTTCCTTCCTTCCTTCCTACGTTCGTCGAAGCCCGCCGCCGTCTCTTCTGATAAGTGATCTCCCACGTTCACGCGTGACAATATGATCGTTCTCTTTACTATTTCAGAAAAGAGTTTTCATCGCCTCACGAAAACGCTATCAAGAATGTGCAGTTTACTATTCATCGCACCTGCCCTGGCTGAGACGTTAGGTAGCAAAGTCCTCTTATGAGTGCAAAACGTAATACTGAGTTTTCTCTTAATGTGAGTCACAGCCATCGAGCACAAGTTGCTTATAGCTCGTTCTAGTTGGTATTGACACAAGCGCGACGCATTAATAGGTACCCACACTTCTCGCCTGCACAATTTCCTTCTGAATATTGCTTCGGGGAAATCTCTTTTTTTTTCAGACATCACAACATTAATACTGTTGCGAAGTTTTTTTGCGTGTTTATGTCACTCAATATATTTCAGCCCAAGAGAACTTCTTGTTGGACTAGTTGGTAAGTGATCATTGTACTCCACGCACACACACGCACGAGAGAATAGAACGGGACAGGCGCTCTGTCCCGTTCTCTTCTCTCGTGCGTGTGTGTGCGTGTTTGTGGCTTTGGCGCCTTTAAAGTACAATAATTTTTTAGAACGTTGTGGTGGCTCAGCAATAATTGCGTTCGGTTATCGACTCATGGAAGCTTGATGAAACTGCAGCCGTGAGATAAACATTTCAGTGGAATAGAAGTGCGAACAAACCCGCATCATATCGACATCAATGGACAATAGTGAACTTCAGGCGGTCTAAACTCTTTTAGAGCTCTTCACTACGCCTTGTATCAAACCCATCAGATGCTTGGGGTTGTTTATCTCAACATAGGTTTTGTTTGACTCTCGCCGTTCTAGATGAACTCCTTGCACCAAGTTGCTGGTATATTAAGAAAGGATCCGACATCGTGCAAATCCTCTGGCAGGCCAACAATTGCGTGCACAAAAAGAACTGCTTCAACGCCGTCGTCGTTCTGAAAAAGAACTCAGAGGGCGCGTTGGAACTCTTTAATTTGGGCTGCGGGCGTATTAAGCCCTGGCATAGTTATCCGGCCGCCTCAAGCCCCAGATGTATCTTGCAAGTGCTTTTAGCTCTCTTCTCATTTCAAGGTGAATGGCTTCGATTACGAAATAATGAATTATTTCACCTGCTTTTTACTTTTCTATAAGCTCATCATCCCTGCAGGCATATTTTTCATTCCCCGTAATTTCGCTTCCCGTATTATTCGGATGGACTTAGCTACTGAGGCCTATTAGCTGTTTTTGCTTGCTGACATTGTTTTGCTGTGTTATTACAGCAGGCCACACATAGCGCGGGAAGAAGCGTTACAAAAGAAAGAGCAGATTAACAAAAATAAACAGGAGAATAAAAACTTATGACTTCTTCATATTCTACGGAAGAAGACTGTCAAATGCAGACAGCGCAAAGAAAGTTGGTACAAATGCTCCTAAATGAAGAAACTCTAGTTCAAAAATGCGTTCATCACTAGGAGTGGAACAGGGCCACCATATAATATTCATAATTATCATCATCATCATCATCATCATCATCATCATCAGCCTGACTACGCCTATGGCGGGCATGAGGTCTCTCCCATGTCTCTCCAATTAAGCCTGTCCTTTGCCAGCTGCGGCCACCGTATTACTAGAGACATCTTTATCTTATCCGCCCCTTAACTTCCTGCAGCCCACAGCTACGCTTGCCTTCTCTTGGAATACCCTCCGTTACCCTTAAGTACCAGCGGTTTTCTTGCCTTCGCATTACATGCCCTGCCAAGCTCATTTCTTCCTTTTGTCTTCTACTAGGATGTCATTGAGCGTGTGCCTGGCTTGCCCATCGGAAGTTGTTACGCGCGACAGCGTCACGCTGGCGGACTTGGATCCTTGCTAAGCGATTGACGCTAAACGAGCATTCTGGTACTCGGCTATACTAGACCTCAAATGCGAAAAGGCGGCAAAGAAAAGTAGATGAGTTGAGTAGAGACGAAGATGCTTTAAATTTTCATATTTATGCCGCATTAGAGAAATAACGCAATCTTACGGAACAAATTTCTCCTTGCCACATCAAGGGGCAAAGTTGCTGGGCAAATTCTCGTCATTTCCTATATATATAAGCCGCTGCAATCGTTCTGCTGCACCTGGTTGCTCAATCAAATCGGGCAACCCTCAGGCAGCTTACCTGTTTCGACACATAACTGCTTTAGTCTTTGTGCTGTTAGCTTCAGATTTCGTGAACGTGACTAAAAAAGAACGGAGCCAAGTACCTCCTCCTGTACGGAAAAAGCTAAAAGATGCGAGTGTTTGGAGCGGAAATAGATGGGAACGAAAAATTGCACAGTGCAACACTGCCGTGATCTAATTAAGCCAATTAGCGGAGCTCGGGGCGCAAGTCAATTAGAAAGACGCAAATCCGGTTTGCGTACAACAGGCGATTCGTATATGCCTGCGCACTGTGCAACTATGGGGTCGCTAACGTGGGCTACGTGAACTTTCCAGATTGGGAGTACTCTATTAGTCGAACCTTTCGCCGATTTCATATCGCCTTATGGATGAGACAGGTGTCTTCGTGGGTGACGAATCAGGTGGTGGATAGGACTTAACAAGGATAGAATGAAGGCATGCATGTATACATAGAACATTAGCTCCTGTATTTGCTCAGGTAATATTCTATCGAGGTTGGCTTCTCTTCCCTTTGCTCCCCCTTTTCCTCGTTGTAAACTTATTGTTTCCTTCCTGGAAAGCACTCTCCTAAGCACCTACGTTTATACAGCCATGTGGGCGAACCGTGCCAGCACAACAATTTTGTGCTAATTATTTGCTATTTCTGCGCCAGGGTTCTAATGAACATATGATTACGCATCGCTAAGCTAACATCTTACATCGAGAATAGGGCTGGAGACTAGTGTGGATACTTATCCACACCACAAATACACGCATTTGAGTGCATAGCCGTGCAGTTCATCCTTATTTATCCTGACGCTGATCAGAATCGGATCCCTCAGCCCCGTCGAGTGGGGAGAGATGCAGGGTTTTACGCGAGAGTGACCATGACTTTTCTCTGCTGTGCTTGCTTTCACCAGTAAAACGTTTTGCATCAAGTCCAAAACTACACTATGCTGGCTTGGTGTTCACTTGTGTTTCCGACTTAACAGCAGGTTCTCTAGTGCGTTCTTAAAACAGCACCTAGGCAAAGACTATTTTTAGGTAGCGTCTTATCTGCTGTAAACATTAGTTTTACAGCGCTGTAATCTGCTGATCAGATGGAGTTTGTGTGCTGTGGTTAGCCCAAAAAATTATTTTGGCGTTTTGTAAAATGCACATGAGGCCAAGATAGCATGATTAGAAGTAAGAAAACTTATCTTAAAGGGACACCGATGAACAAATAAAGTTGGCCTCGAGCAGTAAATTACTACGCTATAAGCGGAAAGGTAAACCTCTCATCGAAAACTTAGCTTTCATAAGGTAGAAAAGATAAAAAATATATAAATAAAATACAGTTTTCGCCATCACCGGCATATTTGTCAAATAAAATGCGTGCATCAACGAGGAATTTTGGGCGTGGATGCCAGGCAACACGCTGAACCGCCATTCAGTTCAAAACGATGGTAATCCGTCCTGTTCTGTAAGACGTGGCGAGTTCAAATCTACTGGCGAAAGGGATTTTAAATCCAATCTTCTCAGAGATAAATGCTCATTGTGCTGCCGGACAGACGTCAACATAACCGAAATAGTCCAAGAATAAATTTCTATTGTGAACAACAGTTGTATAAAGTTTTCCTGAATGTCCCTTTAAGAAAGATTCAGACCTCTTAAAGCATCAAAGCGAACATCCGTAGCTGTACGGAGTTACCCTTGATTGCATTCATTTCTCACGTATGCCTTTTCTGGAAGGGTTTATCCTGGGGGCCGCAAATCGTTCTCATAATTTTTTTTTTGTCAAGAGGCGAAAGTTTCGTACAATGAATGTTAATCCTGCGCAAATTAAAATGACGAAAAAGGATGTGAAGACTGTGAGCAGAGCTTTGGGCAGGAGTAGATTCATCACAGTGTCATCAGCTTGTACACTGGATTACAATGCACGCCTATGATTTCCGCACTTTTCGCGCGACAAGCTAATGACATTTCTTAGGCTTTTAGTTTGATGACGTATTTCTCAAAGCTTCGAGACATCCTTCCTCAATGCCTCATTGGTCGTCTGCGCACAATTTAGAATCTTGATACCGACAACGCATTTAATTGCGATACGTGCGCCTCTACTGAACCTATTTTTTTTTAAATGGCCAGAGAGGTCGTTGCTAAAACTTGGTCAATAAGGTATTAAGCAATTTTTCAGCTAGCTTAGATATGCACTTACCCGCGCTCCATCAAGCGCGCCACTCGACGCATGTCGTACCTCCTTTCAGCAGCACTATAACTGTTCAGATGCAAGACGGAGCGCTGCAATTGAAATGGCGCCTTCGATAGCCGTCACTGGTCTTTAAGAGGGTGCGCATTCAAGGAATCCAGTTATCTCTCAGAAACGATCCCGTTTAAATCGCAGCTATCCGGGCGCTAATGGAGGCCATTAATCTCCGCAGGCCCAGCTTTGTGTCTGGCGCCGGTGCCCTTGCATCTGGCGAAACAGCCGCATAAGCAAAGCTGGCGTTTAGAAGATGCTGCTGGGGGCCGAGTGCCGACACTGTGAGGAAGGTCTGCGGAGAGCGTTTGTTGTCCACAAGCGTGTGCGACGCACTGTCCCGCGCGTTAAAGGACGCGTTAATTGTGGCCGTGGCCTTGTACGAATTTCTCCTCTCGGTGGCAGCAGAGACAAGCAGCATCGTGAGAACGGAGATTGAGTGTCCAAGAAAAAACTTGAAAAGGGTTTCCGGTCAATGAAACTGAAAAAAATATATTGCCCTCAATATGCGTTGAAAAGAAGCTGATTGAACGCTTCCTATCGATTGCAAATTCAAAGCGCGTGCGCTGGCTGCGCCCCCTTAAATCACCGCCAAGATGACATCGTAGTATGCTGCATTTTGAGGCACACGAGATGCCTAACGAACACGAAAATTAAGGCAGCCATACCTAAGTGCGGTGGTGCGACACAATTAAACCTAAATTACGTTTTTCATTACATGCGGCACAGAATTTAAAAAAAAAACGAAGATTAAAGATGTTTGCTCGCCTGGAAAACGATCGCTTGCTTCTCAGAGAAGCTACAATTTTCTGGAGTGGATTTACAGCTTTGTAAAGGTTTTATTTTTAAATGTATTCGGATCAAAAGAGACGCAGTAGGATTCCGTACTTGATTAGTCTAAGTTGTGCCAGCGCATGGAGGGATTGGCTTCGCGTGTTCATTTTATTAAAGGCCTGGTGTTGTAGTAGAAAATGGCGAAGGCGACGATCTAGATCTGTGCTCTGTACTAGCGTTGTTAATCTTGTTGGACAACACCAACAGTTAGCCCAGTGGGTAAGAAAATTATCGTTTTAGGTTAGCCATGCTGCCACAAAAAAGCAAACAGATTGTGAAATGCATGACTGTCAATTGCGTGAGCAAAAATTGAAGCAAGCGAAATTCACCAGCAAGAGTATTATTTTTCTTTTTGATAGCAAAAGCGAGTTGAGCACCTCTCCCATTGATTACTTCGTCACTTGTCTCGGGTCACAGCGAACCTTCTGAAAATCCTATGAACCTGGAAATACTATGACGCAAAAGGTGTATTTTTACCCCAAAAACCCGATTTTTGAAAATTACTTGAAGACTTCTCTAAACTACCTGGTATATTCGTGCAAAAAAAAAAACATTATCAGGATTAATGTGCTTTTTGTAGAACCATTCATAAGGAAACCTTTTTCGAGAACCTTTCATGAACTTTCACGAGGTTGTACGACCTCAGGCTGGAAGACGAATGCGTAGCACCTCGTCTATTGCTCTGGCCAAGATTCTCCTGTGCGTACTCGAACAGCGAATAAACAAACAACAGATTCTCTACTTTCCACCCACATGATAGCTGAAGTAAATTGTCCTTGCTTGTTATCAGAACTTGTTTTGTGCTCGTGTAAGATTTTTATTTATGTAGATGTTATCAGACTGCAGTGCATTTTTCTTCAAATTCCAAATGTCACGACCAGACAAGTCCTTAAATCTGACAATGATTGGGGGGTACCTTATCTTTCTGTTCTTTTATCCTGTGAACGGCTTCTAGTAAGTGACGCTGGACTGTCGCTATTCCTAGCTTCGCGCTCAGCCCCGCAAGAACCTTGTACAGATCTTTGCCTTGCTTATAGGAAACGCCACGCTGCGCAACGTTTTTCCGAGTTGAGTACTGTTTAGCACTCAAATTTTTCCTTCAGCCTTGCAATTTCAGCTCCCTTTTCTGAATTTTTTTGCATCAGCTCTGCAGATGTGGTTTTTGGTTCTGCAATATGTTTTTCTCGCCTTCCAATGGTGCCCATAACTTCGTAATGTTTATATGACAGGAGTTCCAATTATACTTCTATTCCAGCTGTTGTCGAGAACTGTCTGTCCACCGTTCTTTCCAGCTTTTCCAGTCGGCCCAATTCTGATACCATCTTTTTGGCTAATCTCCTGAATCAGTTTTGTTACCTGATTTAATTGTTTCTTCTTTCCTTCCTTCCGTTCCGCACTAAGTTCTGTGTCACTGCTTTCTGATATTTCTTCCTCTGATTCCTGCTTTTTACAGCTGTCACACATCCAGCGGTCGATTTCACGTGGTGCCATGTTTTTGAAGGTCTTTTCAGTCATTCCCGCAAATTTGCTTGCGTGGTATACTTTCTTACATTTAGCACACGATATACTCTATTGACCTTTTTCAAACAACTATGAACATTTCGCGCAATCTCACGAAGGCATGGTTCGATACAGGAATGCGGTCCATTGGGGAAAAGAAAAACGCCCGAGCCCAGATAGGTGACAGCTAGGCCTCTTACCTAGAAGTAAGCAGCAAGATCAGCACTTTGTTCGGTGCCCCACCGGACTGCACGCCAGCATCGTTAGGTCTTTAGATATCAAACATCTAGGTCTTTAAATATCAAATACTATCTCTTAGACAAAGCAAGTGGATTGTGCTTCCGTTAATGCTTCCTGCCTGGCATTATCTTGTAGCAAGATCGTAGTATCCGTATGTAAATAAATAATTAATAAAATAACGGAAGGGCGATTCTCTCCCCTTCGTTTACGCTTTGCCGCACTGATGCGTTTTGATGACGATAACGACGGTAGAAAACATGCTTTCCTCGGCAAGATTTTCATTAACAGCTCACGCTTTAAGGAAAAACACAACAGCTAGTAGTTTCAAGCTGCCTAATTATTATAGAAAAACTTTAATTGATACTCCCTTGCTCTGAACAAAGTATTACAAAAAATTTGCTCAAAATACAGGGGTTTGCAATAGATAGCGGACGTAAATTCTCCTGTTATCAGGTACTTAGAGAGGAAAGAAAGGCACAGAGTTGCAGTCAGAATTGAAATATTGGTACAATCAGTGTTGCACGTGTGTCATTTTTCTCGCTTTTCCGTAGCCAGAAAACGCGAAACACTTCCTTCGTCCACAGACACAGCCCGCAAAGCATCCTTCGACGCCATGTCTTTTCCTTAGGGACACAACTATAGCCTCGACCTTTCGTTGTCTATTGTGAGTGTACGATATGTTGCAGCAAAGGACGACAGCATTTTCCATGTCGCGGCAGTGTCCACCGCGCGTGCATTAAATAAGCATATTCCGCACCCCAAACGCCCACTGGTCTGTTTGCGTGGGGATGGCAGACGCCCCACTGACGGCAGCAAGCAGGGCACGTGCATGCTTTGTCTCGGCAAGACGGTAGGTCTCATCAGTTATTTATGGAGGCTGTCCGGACTGCCATGGCCTCAGTTCGTGGCGCTTTCCCGAGAGTTATGCATGACCCGCAATATATGCGTTCCTGGTCCGCTAAAACAAGCCCTCTAATAAAATACGGCACTGGCTGTGAGCATGGTAGAAGAAGGGCACGCAGGCCGGCGAAGGGTAGTTCGGTGTTTGTCAGCACAAATAGCTTTTTATAGGCCTCGCAACGTGCCACCATCTCTGGCCGTTTCTAGAAATTAGTAGCGCGGATATATTGAAATAAAATGTCTTAGGGTCTCTATAAGCTGTCACAAACGTCTCATCAAGCTGCAACCTTAGGATATCGAACTCATTAAACCTTCACAGTGTTTATTCTCTGCCGCTCTCGCCATACCTGCCCTTTACATTTCTTTTTGTTTTAGCTTGGAACGATTTGGGGTCTGCTCAGGCTTCTTCTGTCGACCTAAAGAAATTCTATGTCCCTAGAGCGACAGCACGGATCCTTCTGCTGTTTTGCAGAACTGATGCGTGAGCAGGAGAAAGAAACATGTATCTATCGTAACTAAAAGGAGTTTCAATTTCATCAGAAAACCTTGAGGAGTGGCTGAACAAAGATTTGCGCGAAGTGCCTGCTATGACTGCTATGATGTATGAAGACCTGCAGAGATTTCACGCACGCCAAACATGGCTATAGGTGGAATGCGGAATGCGTTCTTTCTTTCCTCTTCCCATTACCTCTTCACTTTTCATCAGGACCCGAAGCAGAGGCTCAGGGGCCCCCCTTGGTAACTTGTATTCAATCTTTTTACAGTGGGCTCGGACATAAAATCTAAGGTGTAAAGGTTACCATATTCTTTTTCATACGGGAACTCAAGTATGGTATTCAGACAATATTTCGTCTGCTAATACGCCTGGCATGGCAGAGTGTGAATAGCAATAGCAAATGCAGACCCTTACCCAAGAACACACCATGGTCAATTTGCTATGCTCCACTGACAGAACTCGACTTTGCCAAGAGCAAGGTCGAGAACGCGCCAGCTACTCATGCAAATGCTTAACTGTTTGAGTGCTTCGGGGTCGGCGCATGAAAGGTACACTAAGCACAGCTGTATACAATTTTTGTTCTAAGTATGAATGTATTCTTTGTGGCTGTGTTAATGTTCATTAAGCAGAAATTGACGCGTTACTGCTGACAGAATTGGAGTTAAAGCGCAGCTTTTTTATACTACCACTTGATCATAATTTGTGACGCCAGGACAGGAGAAGACTCCGCGATCACCGTTTGAAAGCAATTGGCTCTGTACCCCAGCAGCAGAGATCCGGAGCTTTATATTCTCGAGGTCAGCGCAATTTGACTGCATAAACGCCCGGAGAGAGAGAAACATGTATTTCAAGTATTTATTTTTGCTATAGGTGCTAAAAAACTGTCTTCTTCGATAGAAAGTAACCACCTGAGAGCGGTAACTCTCCAACGGTAGCCAACCTAAACTTGCACAGGGCAAGCTGTCGGTCTAGTTGGCTTTGCAATGATTTCAACAGACCGTAGCAGCACGAGGACTGACCACAAAAAATGGCCAGGCTTAGCTTGGTTAAGCCAAGAATGCGTTGCATATCTCGATGGAGTTCCGTGCGGCTCCGTTGACTCGATAGGCTATTGACTCGATCGCCATTGAAACTGCCCGTGTAGCAGCGCTCGATCGCCTTTGAGTCGATAGACTATCGGTTCAAGGGCCCTCGAAATGCCCGTGTGACAGGGGTATAAGGCTGTCCCGGCGAAGGAGCGCAGCTCTTTTATACATATGCCGTGACGTACGTCAATCATAGCGCAGCGCCCCTAGCGGGAGGAACGGGAGTCAGGTGGTGGCTGCGGCCGCGCGCGACCGCGCCAGTTGGGGCCCAGCTTTTCCTCCGTGACGTCACGCGCCGGCGCAGCGCCCCTAGCGGGAGGAGCGGGAGTCAGGTGGTGGCTGCGGCCGCGCGCGAAAGCGCGAGTTGGGGCCCAGCTTTTCCTCCGGCTGTCGTGACGTCACGTCACGTGGTTTGGTGGCTGCCCGGCCGCGCCCAAGGGCTGAACTGAGCGATTGCAATATGCAACGCATAAAAGGCACAAAGATGAACAAGCGCAAATAAGTGAAGAAGTTAGCGCTTGCTTGTTTCGTGTCTTCCTGTGCTCTGTGCCCCTGCTGCTAAACTCTGCTTAAAATGAAGAAATTTTTACTCAGTGTTCCGTAACTCCCTGCTCACGATAACTTCTCTGCATTCTTATTTCTGCTCGACCACGTTACCACTACCCTTTCTGTCGCCTTTCACCTAACCTCGGACGCAGCAAAATTTTCAGCACGCGAGAGCTTGTACACATGGTACCGATGTGCGCTAACCGCATGGAATACTGGCGCTAATTTCATTAATTATATTATTCAAGACCATCGTTAACGGGGCATAGCTAGGCTGAGAAACCAGCAGGTACGGCGCGTTTGTGTATAAACAAAGCCATCAATATTCGTCGTTCTGAAGAAATAATTTTAATAGTGCGAAAGCACTATTCTTACAGGTAAACCTCGAGCAAGGTGTTGCGATGTATGTGGGTTTGCTTGCGATGTTGGTGTGCTTGTGCCTAGTGAAATAACTAAAACACATCTCAGCTACTCAGATTAGAACCCATGGCGGCGCGAGGAGTTGAGCTTCGCTTGCCGCGGCGCTCTCGCCACCGCCGATCATGCCTCATGTTGAACTGCAACACACTATCGCGCTGTGCATTGCACATCGTTGTCTTCGTCAGCTAAAACTGCTATCAATCTGATATTCACGCTTTGAGCTATGTTGCGGTACTGATAGAGAGATGAGCGCTGCTTGCGTTGTCATGGACAACGTTGTGGCAGAAACAGTGCCCGAGAGCAATACGTGTCGACGTTGACAATGTCACTGCAGAAACGCCGCACTGGAGCATAGGCCGCAAATTGGCACTGACGATGGAAAACTTAAAACGTGCATAACTGTCTCCCTGGGTTAGTGGTCACTTCAACAGAGCTTTCAGGTACATGGCGGTAGTGAGCGCCTGCAAAAAACTGTACTTTCGAACAACATTTCGTGCTTAGCAATGCTAAATCGCCAGTCGTTTTTTTTTGCCTGTATCCTATCACTGTGTTTCGGCGAATATACGGCATCCTGCAACCTACGTTTCTGTTTCGGCCGTTTTCAGCCGTAGCACAGTCGTTTGGGGGCTCATCTCGGCTGCGGGAGGTTGTTGGTTGAAAACCACCGCTGGACACCCGCCGGCAAAAATGGGTTCAAGCGTCCCCCGGCTTGTCCCCCGGTTTTCTTCAGGGGTGTGCGCTTGCGAGAAGCTCCGCAAGTCCCCCCGCGCCCATCGCGGGCCAAGCCCAGTTTATAGCAACCTTGCAGCGTTTTTAAGGTGGTACTCTTCGACCAACGAGATTCTAACGCAAGGAACGAAGGAGGACCTTTAAACCGACTTAGCCTTTCTCTCCTTTTCCTGTATGCTAGTGAGCTCAGTAAGCTCCACGTCAAAGAACAACACGCCAGATAGCTGCTGGGGTGCACATCTCAAACGATGGGCTAACGATATGTGACACGTATTGAAACCCTCACTGATCATGGCAGACATGTGCATAGCTGTTCAGCCCACCGTGTATTATTTGCGCGGACACATAGAATGGGTTCTTGCAAATTTACTCTGCGTAGGAGACTTGTCTGATATAGATCTTACAGCATTTTTGATGCTGTTCTGCCGGGCTATTGAGACTCTGTTACAAAATTCTGGAGCCATATGTAACAATCTTGGCGCACCTGGAGGACAACTGCGTCATTTCTTAACCCCGGGCTTGCGTGATTTTTGTAGATAGAGCGGTAAATTTTATAGCAAACACTTCGAAACACGTGTGTTTACAGTGTAAACATTGTAGTCAACCGCAGGCACTTAAAAATATTTGCTTAGGCCTGTTTGCGATCATTAGAGGAATCGGTACATTGCGCGCATGGTAACATGTACGCTTACGAAATACATATGCGTAAGTTTTTGCAGTAAAGGAAGAAGCAAGTTTAGCGGGATGGATTGGGATGGATGCTGAATATTGGCGGTTTATTGCAGTTTTAGAGAATCACCTTGTACAATTGTTTGACGTTGCATAGCTTGATACGTTTGACGTTGTAAAAATGAGACTTTACCTTAGCACTGAGCTGCAGCATTCCTCAAAAATATTACTGTGATCGCAGTTGACAAACAATTTGATTCACGTCCGTATTGGACACTAATTTTTATTCCTTCCATGTTTATTGTCAACCCAATGTTTAATTCATGCCAGCCCATGATCATCCTGTTACGATTCACAATGTTCTCACTTTTGACTCGTCCCTGTACCTTGCGTTAGCAGCAATCGATATGAAGGTTGAATAGCAACTTGCGTTTCACGATGGCTGAGGAGAAGCTTATAGCGTAGAAAACAAATCTATGCTTCCTCAGGAAACTCCATCTTCCACATAAAACGCGTAGAAAATATACACATCGTGCGACATTTCGTAACTTTTACATATATGTTAACACATAAACATGGACTACTCTTCTAAATATGCTTCTACTTCCGGAAACTTCCAGAAGAGTAAATTAGCTCGATCTTACTGCATGTTCTGTGCGTGTGTACACCACTAGAAAACCATGCAATAAATTGCCTTGGCGCAATCAGACTTCGGGTATTTGCACAAAGTCATTAATTACTTCTAGTTGGAGCTCCCTGGAGAGACTGCTTGATCGCCAGCTGCGCGCGTAATCTAAGGAGACATGCAAGATCCACCTGCGGTACGGAGGAATGCAAACGGCAAGACTGCTCTCACTAGCCAGCTAGCTGTCTGCATAGTTGTCTACGTGCAAGCAACCAGCGCACATATCTGCTAAAATTCTGCCTAAATCTTTTCGTTATGCTATCGGGCTAGAGCACGGCACCATCCTCCTCAGAATACCTCACGGAGAATGTATACATGGCACGAGCCTGGCCGCCTCTTTAATGAAATTGCGTTGAGGTTTTGGTCCACGGCGCAGCGCTTAAAGTTAGAACCTACATAACCCTCTGATGTTTCCACCAATTAACTAACTAAATGAAGCAGAGGAAGACTTTGGACCCTTGGAAAATTCGGCTTGGGAACTTGCTGGCCTAAGTGTTCCACTCGAGTACGAGCAGCGAAGTTCGCGTTTGTGTCAACAGTGTGCGCGCGTTTGCTTGGGCGACACATTTGCAACGTCTGACTCTCATGACGACATCCTGTGCTCGAAATTGAGTATGTCCTCTTGCACACCAAAATTTGTTTGATAAATTAAGCTAGAATGCCCTGGAGGTCAAGCTTAGCATTCTAATTTACCTGCACTTGATGCCAGTAGTAGTATCTCGAAAAATCAAAACTCGGAGGAATGTTCCTGTTTAAAACAGCCTTAAAGTATTTAGAAGGAGGCCATAAGCCGTGGACGTTGTGCTGAATTTCAAAGAAAAATCTGTCTTCGTTGTGATGCTGCTTAGTTCCTTCCGTGCGGGGAAGAATAAAAAAAAACATCTAAGATAGTTTAAAAGACAAATATGCAAGCCCTGAAAGTGCAGCTAAAACTTAAGCTAGCAAAGCTGTTTGATCAAGTGAGAGAAAGGAAGCACATTTTTATTCGAGCATAAATGCGCGGAGAGAAACCCAGTTCATTGAAAAGTCTGAAAATGATCATTCTTAAGATTTAGGATCAAGTTCGCATCGTGAACAACTGTAGTGTCTGCAATTGTTCCCGCGTGTACTGTGGGCTGTAGTGGGCTGTAGTTTGTGACATCTTCTCCGTTGACCACCGGCCTCTCCTATTTCTGTCGCCACGCATCCCGTCTAGTTGCTTCTTCGTCCCCTCGCTGTATTTCCATTTACTCGCATCCTTTTATCTGTGAAGGAAAGAAGTGTTATACGAGATTAGGGACTCAGACGTCCACATCCCATATATGCCGCGTGCGAGAGCAACTCCACATCGATGCAGCGTCGTGCCGAAAAGATGTGAGGCACTTCCATTCGAGAGCCTCTCTGGACGGAGGTGGTGTTCGGATCGACAGAATGGGAAGAGGGACTGAGTTGGAGATAAGATTTTTGCATCTTTACGCGATCCACTGGATCAGTACTGAATGAATTTGAAATTCTTCTAATGCAAATTTTCTTTAAAGAATATGACCCCGGTGAGGGAGAGGTCACGAGTTCAAGTCAACTTCTGGAAAGGTTCGCAAATCATTTACGCAAGTACATTGTTTGAATTGGTTGCCACAAAATTACCGGTTATCTGATTTTCATATTTGCTGATTTTAACACCGCTTCTAAGCATGCGTAAGATGTGAAACGTAGGCAATAGGCTACTGCGTGACGTAAAAGAAGGGGGGGGGGGGGTACGAAGAACGTAAATAACACACCTATAATAAGTTTGACCTGATCTCTGTGTGACGCTGATGAGGGAAAAGAAGAGTATGTGAACGTTGGATTGCTATTTCACAACCACTTGAGCGCCCCTTAGCAATACGCTTAGTTCTTCGCTTACGCGTTCTTTCAGCGGTTGGTGTGCGATTGAAGTAACTAGATTTATAATCTTTTTTCCTTCCTCACTCTCACAGCCTGTATTTATGATGTAGAGTTAGCACCCTTTAACGCGTGGGTATTTTCGCAGATGCCGCTGGCGATAGTTGACAACGACATTGTTTTTAGTAAACACAAATGTCGGCCGCGTTATTCTCTGTTGAGAAACTGATAATGGTCTGGTGGCGGACTTAATTTCATGTAATATGAAAAAGAAATAAATGCCACGCATGTGGGTGGAATTTAAACATTAAACTTAGGAAAAAATGCATGCACAAAATCGTTTCCTGCCAACTTGTTCACTTCTGGCTTTCGAAATAATGTGTTGCGGGTCGGGTCAGTGCCACTGAGAATGGCGCTAAACCAAATAAAATTACCCGGCGTCTAAACGCCTCAAAGGTGCCACAGTCGGCACGTTAAGCGCAGCGTCAAATGATAATTGCTATTAGAAACCCCAGTGCGTTCAAACGTTGTGTCTTTTAATTTCTTAATGGCTGCGTGATTGCCTGCTCTCTTTATAAAAATTATAGCAAGCGACGCAGATTTCAGATGAAAATCGCTACACATAAAGCTTTAATAAAGCCTAAGCGAAACTTCTGTAGTATGCTACGCGTCTTCATTTATTATTGTGTTTTTTTTTTGCAACATAGGGGTCAGTTGTGCGTAACTCCTACCCGGCGTGACGTAGCGGTTAGTTGTTGCCTGCTGCTGTTCTTCGGATTTGATTAGGAACGTGAAAGATGAACCGTTATCAGCTTCAGCTATTGGTGTGCGTCATTTCCAGACGTAATGCCGTGCGCAAAAAAATGCGCCGTACAGAGAGAAGTGTTGCACCTACCATAGCAACCTTGCATGCGTGATTAGGCGAGCTGAGTTGGGAAGTTAGGTGCGAAAATCTCGAAACGATGAACGTGATGCGAGAATTGCGCCAAATGAAGTATTCTTCGAGTACAACCGCCTGCAAGTTTCGTGTATATCTATGCACGCTATTTGCAGTAACTAAATGGTTAATGACTTTGCTTTATTCAGTTTGTAAATTGAGTGCAATTATCTTTTAACTTTGTGTCAGTCTTGTGCAGGGTACAGAAAATCAGTGAGCGATTACAATTGCAATTACCCCAAACGAAATCTAACCATTTACAGTGGTCAAATATACCCACAGAAAAATAACTGATTAATTTCAGAAAATAATCAAAAACTATAGCGTTATTTTTCTTCAAACTGTTATTACCATGACAGAAATTTACTTAGATTATGAAGACCTGCAGCGGCTTACTTGCTTTTTTAGCTAGTTAATATTCAAGGGGAAATGTTTTCAAACTTGTCGTCGCTTATCATTCCACTTCTCCTCGTGACGATACGAGCATCTGCGCTGAACACTCCATCAACACATACCCTGGAGGGAAGGTGGTATTATAACGAATGAACGCTTTGCGTACCAGCTTTTAATTGCACATTGGCATGATGCGAGCGATCAAGTAGTCTACAAGCTGCGTGTAGTCGTACATAGATTGCCGCATAATTTGACAGGACGGGGGCCCTTGCAGAGTGGTCACGTCGTATTTCTTGGGAGAGAATTGCCGTAGACGATGGCGGTGAGCCGGTTGTGGTCCCTACAAGACCACGCACACGCTTCTTGCCAGCAGGCCTGTTGTCACCCGATAAAGAAGGAAGCATCCCCGCTAGCACTAATGTTTTCCGTCAAGTTCAGTTTCCCATAGCTGTATCTTTGGTTACGATTTATTTTTGAAAAAAAGCGTAGCTAATATTCACTAATCAATTACAGAAACAAGTAACCGAATTACCCGGAAGATTGCCGTTTGAAAAAGTAATCAGTTAATCAAACTTTGCAAGTAAATGTAATTATTTGCAAGTATTCAATTACTTGTAACGCGGTACGCGCACCACTACTTGGTGCCCGACTGGTCGCATAACCTGTTTTGCTCACCTATCCTTTTAAAAAGGCTTCAAATTTTAATTTTGTATGCCGTAATTACGGGCTATTAAGAATCACGCGAAACTTTCAACACTTATTCTTGAAAAAATACTCATATTCTTGGCACCTTTATATTTTCGTATCGGATGGCGGTTACATGAAGCCTGAAACAATATGAATACGAGCTTTCCAATTCTGAATCTAGTGTACCCCAACAAGAAAGCTTCGGAACTCTCAAAAGTTCTCGAACAAAAAATTAGCTTCCAGACACACCTTAGGAATTTTTCCGAAAAAAAGACTCGACCTCGTAGGACGCCAGTTAAAAACACAACAAGGCTTTACGAACCTTTATCGCAGTAGATCTTCACAGTGCTTGAAAAAATGTCTACTCGAGTTCCGTGAGTAACCCTCATGCAGGCGGTCTGCTGGGACCCAGGCCTTCGCTGCGCATAAGGCGAACGCTGCCGCTAAAGCATGGGATCTCAGGTGAAGTTTGCCAAGCATCGCTGACAGTGCGATGGTGCATTTAAGGTTCCATCTAGCGAGTTTTATTCACTACCCCAACGTCCCAGCTTCAATACTGTTTCCAGAAAAATGCCATCCCGGAGAAAAAAAGGCAGATAACCAATCCGCGCAGGAATATTCCTAACACTTCCTTATTCAAAACGCGCCTGCGAGAGCATTGTGCGCTTGTATTGTTCACTTCAGCCACGTTTGTGCACAGAGGATAAAATTTCTTTAAGCCGAAATGCACTGTGTCTTAGAAGCGTATTTTCGTCAATAGTTTAGCATATCAGCCGACACACGCCTCATTACCCGTAATTTGATGCTGTAGACGAGCACTACGTTGGCATTAGAGGATTTTTATACTTATACATGCGGCACTTTAGCAGACTATCTCACCTACTATACTAGCTACGCTGCGGGGCATGGCAGAGGGAGATGACGGCAGTTGTGTGCAATGTCGCCGAACTATCGAATGAACATCATTTATTTTGATGATCGGGTCACAGAAAATCGGCTCTCGGTGTTTTTGGTGGTGTTGGTGGTTTTGGCGTTGTCGGCGCTGTGATACGAGAAACTACAAATATAACAAATGTTGTAAAATACGGGTAATCGAACCTAGGTTATTTAGACTGCGATGCAAACTTGCTCAGAACACGCTATTGAGGCGCGTTGGTTTGAAGTGAATAAAAGTGGACCTTGTGAATGCAATTTAGCCTTTCAATTCGTAAAGTTTGTGTAGTGACACGTACTCGAGTAATACTTTAGCAGCGCTGCGTCACGGTGTGGCGCTCGCTCTTAAAAGCTCTTAAAAGTGCCCGCTTTTTTTTTGCGCTTTTGCTTTGTGGCATCAAGGCCGACGTCGAGCTGCGATTTCTTCATTGCCGCCGGCATAGTCATGAACACAGTGGCCGTAAATTTCACGACATTTTCGCTTCTTGCATCATAAATGGGACTCGATATGTAAAAAAAGCTAAAACATGCGGAGGTTTAACAAAATTTTTAATCAAACGTCGTTACACCTAAGCAAAGTTAAGGAACTAAAATATATTTCTCGCTTCTTCTATGGCACTAGTGTATGCTAAATTTCCTAAAATTAAAAAAAAATTGTTAGTTGTGAGTTAGCGCCTGCGTCTCGGCTTCGTTCTTTCTTGTGGTGTGCATGGTTTCGCGCTATTTTTTCACCCATTCAAGTAAGGAACAACTAGCCCAAAAAGAGGTGTTAGTGCAGTTTTAACGCGAACAGAAGTGCAAACCATTCGCAGCTGGCCTAACCACGATAAACCATTCATTCGTTTTCTCACCTAAAACACAATGCAGATTAAATGAAATTTCTAGATTACATGTAAAAGATGGTGGGTGTTATGAGCCATCTCAGGTATTTTATTTTAAGGGTCTTGACCTTTTAGTATTGATTTTAATCTTAGTAAAAGTCCTGTTCTTGTGCACTTTTCAACTAAAAAAATCAAAAGTAGTGTTTTGCAATTGCAAATTTTTAATTAGCATAAACTACAGCATTAGGTGAAAACATTAAAAAAATTATGGTGGCTGGTACGTAACGACGCTTATGCAAAATGTTATGAAACGCCAGATTTTTTGCTTTTATACTGGACCTATAATACGCAGAAAATTCTTGCATGGCTTCAATATTCAAGTCAGATGAAACAATAACCCAAGTGGAATGTTTCAGTTAAAATCTGTCGTTGTGCCCTGTTTCACAATTGATTTTAAAATTTTTTTCGACAAAACTTTTTCGTTGGAACTCCATTCACAGAATCGCCAACTATACAACTTTTTTTTTTCAAACCAATCAGCGGTGGTCGCCTTTTCAGCCTGGAATGTTTCGCGTGGAAAGACGCAGAACAGAAACAAAGCCAAACAAACAAAAAAAAGAGTGTCAGGAGAGAAAAAGCGCGACACAGCAGCTCTCGAGTAGCAACAGCCAAGCTGTTTAGAGCCGCAAACACCAGTTTTGAAAATTCAGCGGGGAACACCTGGCATCACAAAATGAACTGCGCATGCCCGACGCGGGGAGGCGGGCGAGGCGATCGCTGGTGCCGAAAAGAGAAACTCCTCGCATTTGTGTTCCCAGCAAATTATAAACGTTGCGCTCAAGGAGAGCGTGTGAAACTCGCACGGGTGCACATGATCCGTTCCGTGAACACACCACTTAAAATGCACTATATCTGCGGTGTTGTTTGCAAACGCACACAACGGAACTTAAATAAAGTTAGGGGGTCTTATAAAGTACCTGTAATTATTTTGCTTTGCTCCCGCTGACGGCTCTCCCACAGTTCTCTTTTGAAAACTGCCTTCTGCAACTTCATTCGCCTGGTAATCGTGTGCACGCCGTGGGTTCAGACGACATGACTGAAGCTTGAAGGAGCTTTGTGCATTCGCAGAGTTCTGCGAAGCCTGCGCTGGATTTGTGCTGTGGCCCGGCATTGCTGCCTTGTGCTCGGGGCAAAGGTGCTTCTGATTTTCGTTCGTGGCACGAGACTTAAAATGGCCCGGTGAAAAGGTACAACGTGCAGTTTTCTGTTTAATTTCCTCCTGTAGGTTGTGCGCCTGTGGCACTAAGCACTCATCCTTCTCATCTACAATGAGGACCTGCCGGCGTGTGTGACCCGTGCTAAACGAACTGTATGTAAAAGTCACCGCTTGCATTGTTTTTTTCGCTGTTTTTGTTGCTCTAGAAGAGAGTTTCTTTTATGGAGTGAATCATTTAATATAGGAGGTTAAGCATTTTAGAAAATGGTCATATAAGTTTTTTCAGCACCCTTTCAATGCGTTTTTTGGGTAAATAAAAAATAAACACTAATGAGTTGAAATACAAAAAAAAATTATCTTTTTATGCGAGACTCGATTCACAGGTTCTTTGTCCAGCAGTTTTTAATATACATGTAGTTATAGCGCTTAAGCGAAACCACTCAGTGGAATGGCCGGAATGTCGTTGCAGCTGCGAAATCGCTGCGCTTGAGGGATACGAAACAAACTATACTTCGGGATAGGGTGGGAGTTGGGAGTTGGGGTTGGCGAGGAATCACACATCGGTAGAGGCATGAGTGATACGCGAAAGAATTTTGTCATGCTTAGCTGGTGACAGCGGGAGTGGAATATGTGCTATTATAAGTGACTGTGCGCAAGCGGGGTAGATTCGACAGGTTTCAGGACATTTGCAACATAAAAGTGACGCTATGGTGGAGCAATTGGCGGCAGAAAAAGCTAGGCTAATCCCGCCTGTAGCATTCAACACCTCAACTCAACTCAATACCGAAGAATTGATACTGGTTCCCTTGGGTTCATTTCTCATATTTATTAATATGATAATGGGTTGTTGAGGTTTACTTTTGTTACACTATGTATGCTCTTACCAGAGATCTGTAACATTTTTATTAGTCATGAATCTTTATTGGAAGTTTCGTATAATAACAGAAGCTGACGCTGGATACGCCATTGACCAACGATCTTGGGAGCATCGCCGGAAGAAGAGCTTAATGTTGTACGCTGTAGTTGACACTATTTAGAGCATTTATCGAGCTAGATTACGCGCAAGTCTCTTGTGTGGAACAGATATTTCAGCGCCAAATGAGAGCTTGGAAAGAAACTGTTTAGCAGCTGAAATAGGTTTTAATTCCGCGGTGCGTTTGCCCGCCACTTACTAAGATTTCTTCTGGCTACAAGGAAGGAGAGCAGAGCAACTTAAAACAGAAAAACACAAGCGCTTAGTACTATAAACAGTAACGGTTTATTTACTTGCGCAATATATACCGTTCCGAAAAAGCATCCCAGAATCACACGAATAAAACATTTGCCGCCATCGAATAGATTGATATAGATACTTAAGCATTTAGATAGAACGACTCTTTCTTCAGCAGCGGGATGGAAGATGTGCTGACGCATGTCTCTGCCCTAGAGTCGATGATGAAGGGCTCGTAGATTTTCTACTTGATTGCGGCCAATGTTCTACACCTGTCACAAGGGGATGTTTTTCTTTTCAGAATGATATAAACTGCGCAAGCAAATAAACCATTTCTATCGGCAGTAGTCTGTGCTTGCGTTCCTTCATTTTCCAATGCGCTGCCACCGTTCATCGTAGCCATGAACCAACTAGCTCGAATCACCGCTCTGCATGATTTTTTCCGGCTTTAATGTGGTTTTTACCGCAATTAGGTCGGCTGATTGCCATGAATTTAAGTTTAACGCGAAATAACAGCGATTGTGCTCATATTATCACGAAGTGGTGACTGAAATCCGGAGGGGAGAAAGAGAGCGAAAATGGCGTCTAAACAAAAGTCGTTCTTTGGGCTGACTTGCGCCGACAATGGACTGAATCACTTGGCGGCGGCGTAGCAAAAAGCGCGCTCTGAGGTTGTCGAGCGCAATTCCCGCCACTGTTGGCCATGCTCAATTTAAAGCCGATAGCGGACTTTCTACATGAAGCGAGCAAAGTTAATACAACATTCTGGAACAACGTAGAATCAGCTCCGCTATCCATCAAGATTAATGTGGTCACGTCTTGCATAGCAAAGCGATAAAGCGTCGTGCCGGCAGCTTTGAAGAATGAACAAACAATGCACAGATTCGCGGCAGTATACTGGGTCTGGAAGCTTCATTACTGTTATTACACATGTGGGCCCTCAGCATAATGTCAAAAATATATAGCTGTGGAAAAGAAGCTAAATGTGAAGCTTCTATCGGCAACCAGCGGTGCAAAACTTTCGCTTCAGCCTGGCGCTGCATCCAACAGACTGCGCACGCAACCGATATGCAAACATCTAGCATACCTTTGTACGGACTTGAAGTGTAGTTCGTCCTACTTGTGAACGTGCAAGTTAAGCTTTCAGTCCACAAAATTCGGCATTTTGAAAGGATATACTTGGCAAAGGCAGCTGGACTGAACAAGGCGCATGACCCGTCGGAAGCACCGAAAGGTTTGGTGATTGCACTTAGATTTGTTGCCTGGGCGCGAACCTTGCGGGCAGCATTTCATGGGCACCTCAAAAGAAACTTTGTGACTAGAGTGAAGTTCATAGGCTTTATGCAAAGTCTTGAGGAGTTTAGTTTAGTTAAGCACATAGTGACTGATACGACTGTAAAAAGGAATTTTTTGCTCGAATTTTTTTTTCTCCTCAGAAAGATGTTCGTAAAATATATGCAAGCTGCACACCGTAAATAGCATGGCTGCCCGAATGTGACAATCCCGATTTTTTGTAGTGCACAGAGATATATATTCGAATATGTTTAAGTACAAAAAATTTCGGCCTGGCTTTTCTGTGATTTCTGTAGGTCAGCATCAGTGGTGTACTACACGGCACTTCCATTCAACCTGACCCCGTGGGCAAACACTTCATTTTGGCTCTCTATCCCCTGCTTCCGTTCCTGCTTCCACACTGATGCTTCGCAATAGCAGCTTCTTTTAAAGAAACACTAAATGGCTTCCTCCCGCGTTTAAGCCAACAGCCCGAGGCTGTGGTTTCATTATCCGCTTCCCTCACATGAAATATGCTGCGCTGGATGTGGGATTGTGCGCTCGTATGGGTCAGAAGAGTGGTAATGCTTGACCTGTTTTATGAAATGCACACCAGAATTTTCGCACACAGTTCCTGCCATTCAGTGTGTCCCTCTAATGCAATTGATGGGTTGCATCCTTTCCCCACACTCTTCGCAACATAAGATACAATATAATCAATTATTTTTGAGGAAAGGAAACGGCGCAGACACTGTCGGACTTTTAGGTGGACAGCTCAACAGTGCCGTGAGAGAAGGGATAAAGGAAAGAGTGAACGAAAGAAAAGAGGAAAGATATGCCGTTGTCGAGAGATCCGGGATGATTTAGGCCACATGGGGATCTTAAATGTGCACCGACAGCGCACAGCACACGGGAACCTTTCGCGTTTCGTCTCCAGCGAAACGCAGCCGCCACAGTCGGGTTCGAACATGACTACTACTTAAACCGAGCAGCCAAGAGCCCTAACCACTTAGCCACCTCAGCGAACTACAGGTGCCCCGGTGAGGCTCGTGCACAAGGTTTCGTTTGAGAGAGAGAGGTAAGGAGGTATATGGAAGGTTTAGAGTGAGGCAAATACGCTGGGAATCTGTCGAACGTCCTCAGTACGGCGTCCGTTTTGAGCTTCGGGTCCCCGCGCTGCAACGTGACAACGGGACATTGAACCACACGTTTATCAACACGGCAGCTATCACTCGCAATGAAGAGTTCTTCACAGACACGGACGTATAGGGAGTCGAAGGGTTAGTTTCTTGCTGCGAAATGGCCTGCTTCAACATGTCGCGCTTTCAGTGTCAGAAAGCAAGAATAACGGTGCATTTACCTGCAGTCCGCTGTAGTCCTAGCGACAGTCACGCACAGAAAAAGTGCTCTTAGTTCTTTTGCGGCCCTCTCACTCAGAACACCAATCGCAGCGTGAAGAATGGACGCTAAACACTTCATGTTAATCCGTCACAATATCACAGAATCAGTAACGGTCAGTTTTCCTGCCGCTTGCTTGGTGCCCTAAGACGACCCCAATAGCGCAACGCCGCAGTCGTCTTTGGCAGCGTTCAAAATTCACCCATAGCGTTACGATTATGCTTCATGACAAGAGAATGTATCTAAGGATTGTGCTATTACAAACACCGCTTAATTCGTACCTCAATACATAAGTAACATATGTGTCTTGAGCTCACCGCCAATCGTATGCAAATACAGTGATGCACTATAATGAATAACAAGAAGGCTGGATCTGACTATGGTTCCCATCACTGTTTTACGAGTGTGGAGTACAGTCGTCCAGTCATCCGTCTAGATCATTTGAAAGGTGCACCGAGGAGCCCACTTGAACTCATTTACGAGTGGAGCTGGGCTCGAAAGAAGACCATATAGTGCATGCATACTTCCACAGATTTTGTTTACACCCGCCGCGGTGGCTCAGTGGTTAGGGCGCTCGACTACTGATCCGGAGTTCCCGGGTTCGAACCCGACCACGGCGGCTGCGTTTTTACGGAGGAAAAACGCTAAGGTGTCCGTGTGCTGTGCGACGTCAGTGCACGTTAAATATCCCCAAGTGGTCGAAATTATTCCGGAGCCCTCCACTACGGCACCTCCTTCTTCCTTTCCTCTTTCACTCCTTCCCTTATCCCTTCCCTTACGGCGGGGTTCAGGTGTCCAACGATATATGAGACAGATACTGCGCCATTTCCTTTCCCCCAAAACTAATTATTATTATTATTTTTTTATTATTATTATTATTATTATTATTATTATTATTATTATTATTATTATTATTATTATTATTATTATTATTATTATTATTATTATTATTATTATTATTATTATTATTATTATTATTATTATTATTATTATTATTATTATTATGTTTAACTCGGAGTGCCTTTAAAAACTATATGTAACAAGCCAGACATCGGTGATTGTCAAATGCACAACAGATGGCGCCTTTCGACCGCTCTATACAAGTATTTGGACGACTGTACGTAACTGCTATAAACAATTTTTTTCTTTCACAGGCCAAGTATTCTCCATCAAATTCTTCCTTTAGTGCGATGTAGCAACGTTTGAACCGTTAAGCATTTTCCTGTCTTTATTTTTCAAGAAAGGGAAAAATAATTAGTCAAGTTCACAGACCTCCTGCGCGTACATTCAGCACACAAAGCGTAATACTCGCATTACCTGGTAGAGAAAATAACAATGTCTTTTAGACAAGAACCAACAACATCCCACAACCGCGTTAAAAACCAGCAGTGCCGTGCAGGTAGCTGTCTCTGTTAGTGGGACTCCCCCAGTTGTGTCTGTGACGTGGACAAGAATATACGCCGACGGCGGCATTGCGATTAGAAATACGAAATAGCTAAAGAGGCATGCACGCCTGCAGCAAGTTGCGCATCGCTGCTACTAGAATCTGCATGGGGACAGACCCATGAGTTTCGACGTCCGCCTTGCAGACAGGGCTGTCTATTACAGACCTCCTAAACTACTTCCGGTTACATGCGCCAGATGGGGTTGACTAGAAGCTTTCCATCAGAATTTGATGCCTTAAATAAGCGATCAGTTCCTACATGGTGAAGGATTTACGCATTAGGCGAGGATAATTGGCAGGATATTGTTGTTGTTGTCCTCATACTATGGCACATGCCCGCATAGGGGGTTGGCCAACAACTGGGGGGCACACGGAGTTATTTAGGTAAATAATTCCTGGACAAAATTAAAATGAATGGTAAGGACGGAAGAAGTAAACAAAACTGAACAACGAAAACAAACGGGAAATGCAGAATGCACGCCGGAGAGCGAGACGGATGTTTATAGCCGAGTAGTTAAATTATAATGATAATTGTAAGAATAAATATAATATTGAAAAATAAAAATAACAAGGTAGTCGTAATGATTTCATTAAAAAATTTTGCACGGCGGTAAACACAGGCTCTATACCCAGGTATGGTTGCTCCAAACGACAATATGACAGGGCTGCTCAAACAAAAGCTAAGGATAACTGACAGGCTATGCATTGTGTTCAATGCAGAATATACTGACAGGCTAAGCATTGTGTTCAATGAGCCGTGAGCGACGCCTAATAAAACCCTAGTATAGATCAACTACGGGTATGCAACAAAGGTGTAAAAGTGGACAGTGGTCCACTTCCGGGCTGGCAAATACGAGTAAAAGAAGCGGTAAATTTTAGGTTTTTCCGTATGGTCTACTTAAATTAGAGGGATGAAGACGGACGGCTACATGCAGTTATGATTTGGGAGGAGCTATGTTTATCTGGCTAGTTGCCTGGGGATTCATTCAAGCCGTTTTGACGAAAGCAGTTAACAATCTCTTGGGTGGCGCCGGGAATTCGGATAGCGCGCGCCACCTGGCGAAGAAAATAAATGCGGCACCTGGCCGTGGCTCGTGCAGCCACGGCTCGCAGTTCTGTTCTGGTGTCGGTTCGCAGCAGTGGTCTTGTTCCTTCCATCCTGAGGCGTTAAGCCTATAACTGGTGTCTTAGGACGAGCAATGCGCGATCTCGCAGCATCCACGGAACAGGACTCACGTCCGCCGGACGTATCGTCACAGCAGGTTCACCTCCCGCCTTTCTGGTCCTAGAACCCGCAAGTTTGGTTCCACTAAATTGAGGCGCACTTCTGCTTTTCCCGCATCAGCTCGGAGACTACGTGCCACTACCATGTCGCCTCGAGCATTCCTCCTGATGTTGCCGGCGAGATCTCCGACGTTCTCTCCGCTCCCATGGGCGCTGCACCATATTAGCACCTGAAAATCAAGGTGCTGGAGAGATTTATGCCGTCGGAAAGCACCCGCCTATAGCAGCTCCTGACCGAGGAAGACCTTGGCCACCGGCGCCCTTCTCAGCTTCTGCGCCGGATGCGACAGCTTCTCGTGGAGCGCGATATCCCCAACCACCCGGCGTTGCTTCGAAAGCTTTTCCTCCAACGCCTTCCCCAGCCCATCCGCCTCGTCCTTGCGGCGGCCGGTGACGTCACCCTTGACCGCCTGGCTGAGCTCGCCGATAACTTTCATGAGGTGACCTCCTCGTGCGTCACTGCTGTTTTGCCGCCTACAGACCCGGCGATTTCGCGCCTTGAGGCTCGTCTCGATGAGTTTGCCGCCTCAGTCTCCGCACTACGCAGTCCACCCCAGGAGACCCGGCCGCCTCGTCTCGATAATCGCGCTCTTTCGCGCACACATCAGGCTCGGAGACCCAGCTCTCCGTCTCTATGCTGGTACCACCGGCGTTATCGACACCGCGCCACGAAGTGTACACCGCCCTGTTCGTGGCCGGGATCTCGCCTGGCGGGATAACTAATGGCGGCGTGGGGTCCCGCCAGTCGTCCGAGCCGCCTATTTATGGTAATTGACATGTTCTCCGGCACCCGGTTCCTTATAGACACGGACGCGGAAATCAGCGTGGCTCCACCGACTAAAGCTGATCGTTCCATGTCTTCAGGGCTGTCGCTCCGTGCTGCCAACGCCTCGTCTATAGCCACGTACGGACTACAGTCTCTCACCCTCGACTTCGGTCTTCGCCGCGCTTTTCGATGGCTCTTCGTCATCGTTGACGAGGTTCACCCGTTCATCGGCTCGGACTTCCTCTCATACTTCGAGACTTGGACGTCAGCGCGCAGCATCGTCGCCTTACTGACGGTCTGACTCATAGCTCCATCTCGGGAGTCTTGTCCGACCTTGCTCCTATGGGCATCCGCATGCTGATACCTTCCTCTAAGTTCGAAAAAGTGTTGGCGGATTTCCCGGAGCTCACGAAGCCATGCAACCTCACTCAGGCGCCTAAACATACGGTGACACACCACATCGTCACCCGTGGTCCACCCGCAGCTGCTCGACCATGCTGCTTGTTTGGAGACCGTCTAGCTATCGCCAAACGTGAGTTCGACCACATGCTGCATCTTGGCATTATGCGCCCGTCGTCCAGCGCGTGGGTGTCTCCGCTGCATCTAGTGTCCAAGCGTGATCCAGGTGACTGCCGTCCCTGTGGCGACTAACGGGCGTTGAATGCCAAGACTGTCCACGACAGCAATCCGCTGCCCCACATCAGGACTTTACGTCGCGCCTCGCCGGCTGCACCATTTTTAGCGAAGCTGACGTGGTTAAGGCGTATCACTGAATTCTCATCGAACCCGCCGAGATACCTAAGACCGCCATCACGACACCCTTTGGTTTGTTTGAGTACATGCGGATGCCTTTTGGACTACGCAATTCGGCTCGAACCTTCCAGTGGTTCATGGTTGAGGTCCCGCGGGGCCCACCGACTTTATTCGCGTACCTCGATAATGTCCTCATTGCCTGCCCTACGCCTGATGATCATGAGCAACACCTACGTGCTTTGTTCAAGCGTCCACTGTAGTACGGCCTGGTTGTGAACGCCTACAAGTGTGTTTTTGGTGCATCTGAGCTCGAATTTCTGGGCCGTCACATATCCTCAGAGGGTATACGTCCTCTCGCGTCCCACGTCCAGACCATCGGCAATTATCCCCAGCCTACAACACTGCGCCACTTACGACAAATGCTGGGGCTCGTGAATATTTCCAGGCGCTTTATCCCGCTATGTGCAGAGCTGCTTCGCCCGCTCACCGACCTCCTCCGGTCAACCGCTGGCCCGTCCTCAGCCATTTCTTGGTCATCAGAAGCCCGGACCGCCTTTACTGCCGCAAAGCAAGGAGTCTCGAACGCCGTGCTTCTTGTTCATACGCGCAGCAACGCCCCTACGAGATTGATCGTGGATGCCTCCAGATTGGCTATCGGAGCCGTCTTACAGCAGTACATTAACTCCGAGTTGAGACCATTCTCTTTTTACTCTCGGAAGATACTTCCTGCTGAGACCCGCTACAGCGTCTTCAGTCGAGAGCTACTAGCCATCTACTCCGTGATACAGCACTTCCCGAACTTTGTAGATGGATGCCAGTTCCACGTGCTGACCGATCATAAGCCACTGGCGTATGTGTTCCGCACCAACTCATCGAAGTACGTGTCACGTGAACTCCGTCAGCTCGCTTATATCTCGGAGTTTACTAACGACATCCTCCATGTAAAAGATGCCGCCAACACAGCCGCTGATTAAAGCTGAAATTTGGACGAGTTGGTAAGCATTCATGGTGGGTGAACAGCGCAACAAAGGCGGGACAAAGGCAAGACAAGCGCTGACTATCAACTGAGTTTATTGAAGTAAAAGTGGTAATATATAGTGAAGGGAAACAATAAAATATAAAAAACAAAACAATGACAAAAGGCGGTAAACTACCTAGGTCATGTGCAAGTCCACATATTGAATTTCCTTGTCACTTAATGTCACAGAAGGATTGGTGATGCACTTTTCTGCCAGATAATGAATGTGATATGCTTCCATCATTTCTGGGGTCACCTTGTTCATATGGTAGAACAGCACTGCTGTCTTCTTGTACAGCGGTTTGCATTTGCAATTTTTGCAACGAAACTCCTGGGACAAAGTTTCGACAGGGAAAAAGGAACACTAAGGCGGGGGGCCCTATAGCACGCTCTCTTCGGTGGCACCAGGAACCCGGATAGCGCGCGCCACCCGGCGAAGAAAATATAGGTGGCACCTGGCTCTGGCTCGTGCAGCCACGACACGGCTCGCTGTTGTGCTCTGGTGTCGGTTCGCAGCAGTGGTCTTGTTCCTTCGCTCCTGAGGCATTAAGCATACAACACTAATTGCCAGGATGCATTCCCCTATTTGGGATTTTGTTTGAACCGGTGGCTCATGTTCATCGCATTGTATCGTAGTGATGTCAAATGTTTCCGTGTTATTCATCTCTTGGCGGCATGGCATCTTCGTTTGTAGATACGACTTTTCTATATTGTTTTGCACCCGTCTATAGCTGTCTTTACGAAAAATGTGGTGCCGACTAAATTTTTATTCCTTGCTGAGCAGAATGGTAGGGCCATTTTGTGCCTGGAAAAAGTATCACCTTTGAAACACAATCGATATAAATGCACGCCGCTAAGTTCTACGGTGCGCCTAGGAAGTGCTACTCTCACCCTTTCATTTCTTTCTTCTCTCATGCGGTGAAATCTTTTACTGACAAATGTATCAGCAGAACTTTCATTGAAGAAAAAGCTTCGAAAGATAACAGAACTTATCACTGGGCAAGAATGCGTTTTTTTTTTGCAGAATAGGCCTGCAATTCAGTATGCGCTAAAGCGTGGGCCATGGGTAAATTCGTAATAGTTTTAAGCCGCTGATGTTATTTTTGCTTCATAAGTGGCTTCGAAAATATGCAAACAGATTTTTATAATGCTCTCAGTTGTAGAACGTACTGAGTGTTCAAGGGGTTACAGATTCTAATGAAGCTTACCTTTCAGGGCATGCCATGACCTTTATGAGATATTAGCCTCCAGGCAGTCTATTGTCTGTGGAGCTTTGGGAAGTGATTAAGAAAACAAATGATGAACTTCGGCAATAGAGGCAGTAGCTAATAATGCTCTCAGTTGTAGAACGTACTGAGTGTTCAAGGGGTTACAGATTCTAATGAAGCTTACCTTTCAGGGCATGCCATGACCTTTATGAGATATTAGCCTCCAGGAAGTCTTTTGTCTGTGGAGCTTTGGGAAGTGATTAAGAAAACCAATGATGAACTTCAGCAATAGATGCAGTAGCTAAGGTCAAAGCAAGTTAGAATGGTAAACTGGAATTCTCGGTACAGATCCAGTGGTAGAGAAACTTCAACACTCAGGGCATTACGAAGGAGGAGATGCAACACACACAGGGCACGTTTCCGACTAAAATAAGTTTGGTTTAAAGGAGTTTAACGTTCCAAAGCGACTCAAGCTGTGAGGGACTCCGTAGTGAAGCGCTCCAGAAATTTCCACCACCTGGGGTTCTTTAACATGCACTGACAACGCACAGTACACGGGCCTCTAGCATTTCGCCTCCAACTTAATTCGACCGTCGCTGCCAAGATCGAACCAGAGACTTTCGGGTCAGCAGCCGAGCCTCATAACCACTTAGCACCTAGGTGGGACCAAAGCAAGTGGTCAAATCATAACGCTTATTAACAGAGTAGGCTTTTTAAATGACGAAAAATTTTAATGGTAAACAAGGCCCTACTTTTAGAAAGAATAAAAAGAGCTACATTCAAAAACCTACTGCGTATAAGACTGGACGAAGTAAGCGACACGCACAGCGTTGTGTGCTTTGCTGCTTGATATTTGTTGGGGTCTTATGCGCTGCAGCCCTATTAATATAACATGCGAAGAATAAATAACCCCCGTCTAAGAAAACTTAATCTTACCCAGCTCTATTTAATTCGTCTGCCTCCGCAAGACTCGCTGTGCGAAACGCAAATAGAAGAAAACCAATTGGCGGGTTTTCAGGCGTGTAGCCGAGGAGCTGTCATTCTGCGTGGTGAGCTTTTTTTAAGCGACATTTATTGCCATAGGGCATCAATGATCAGTGAAGGTGTGATGAAAGGTGTAGTAGTGATTAAATGAATGGAAAAAGGCTAGCTGATTTGATGAAGTCCAGTAGAGAACGATGCTACGGTCCCTGCGTCCAGGCAATGTATGAAGCAGGGTTGCTTTGTGAAAGTCCCGCTGCCTTCAGGTGCCGGATCCTTGTAGGCTTGAGAGCTGGGCAGTCCCACAGTAAGTGATGAATGTCGGCTTTAATGTCCTCGTGTTTACATATCGGACACCCCGGCCGAGGAAACAAATCTCGGTACTGTTGTTCTCAAAATGTTCCCCACTTTCGAAAATGCTTTCATTGTCCCCAGGCCCTCAACTATACGCCACCGCTTGCAAGAAAAGAAATCGATATTGTCCAAACCTAGGAAAGAAGAGAATGTCGGCTGGTTACACTGGGTAGTCGGCGGTAATGGAAATGCGGTGGGGCTGCTTGTTCGTCAGAGCGCCGGAACGCCTGCGTCCTGAAGTCAGCGTTAAAGCTACCGTCTAAGAAATATCAGTAATTAGAAGGGCAAGTTAGAGAGAACGAGGCTTGCACGGTCGAGAGAAAATTGAGGGCAATACTCAAAAGCTTGCATATGCTTTCTAATGTTCACAGCTTGGAGGATTGTCTGACATGAATACGTCAAAATATACGTTTACCATATTTGTGTTGCGTGAAAAGTACACTTCAGTAAAATATTTTATTCTTTTGTCAGCTCCCTGAGTGTTGTCAGCCCCGTAAGCGAGCTTTGAGCGTTTCGTGAAAAGGCCAAGCCTTCCTTGAACATACATCCTCGTTCCACTTGCTAAAACGCCGGGCAATATTTCCGTAGAAAACATGAGGCGTTTTATCATATCGTACGTTTCGATGTAAAAGACAAGAGAAATTATTTCTCTTAAATATTCCGCACGCTCACATTCTATTAACAGTGTGTATAGTGCACGTCTTTACAGGGTCACCGAAAAACGGCCAATTGTTTAACTAAAGACAGCTGTCTTCACCTCGTCACAAAATCGACATTCCACCTAACTTACAGAATAGTTTCTTGAAGAAGGTTTTTCAGCGCTACAAAACGAGGACACAGAAAGAAATAAGTACACAGAATAGTTTCTCCTCGAACGCTCCTACTGTTCACCGCATGATCTAAGAATGCGCGAGCGTTGCCCCAAAAGCCCATCCGCACACCCGTCCGCTCCACAAGACGAGCCCCATGGGAATACTGGCTCTCTCGACACTCAAGCCTGGACGCTGCAATCTGCTGGTCACTGGAATGTGCAGCCCGCGCTTGGGGGGGGGGGGGGGGGGGAGGGGGCTGATTTAAGAGAACCACTCTTGATAGCTGAAGGCTAACAATGTTTTCACTCTCGCTTTCTTTCTCTTGGTTCCTATTGACGCTCGGTTTGTTCATTAGCTCTTTCTAGTGTAACTTAAAAAGAACCAGGCATATACCACGTCCTGTACTAAAAAACTGCTTATTGAAGATTCTCGCGTTCATTTCCCATTTACATGTTTGGAAACAGTCGAGAAAAATACAGATTAAGACATAAGAATTTAAATTCTTAAGGCTTATATTAAGTGCTATAGCTCTTCCAAGTTCACGTAACGTACTACGGTGTTGCATGGTGGCGGTGATAACAGGGGCATTGTTGTACCAATAATTCTTCACGGTGTGGGTGCAAGTTACAACATGTATATAGAGAAGTTTAATCGTAACTCTTCTAGTGCCTTTGGTGAGAGCCGGGTGTGTGGTGGCAGCATTTTCCCGATTACGAGTTTCCACACTTCCCCCCCCCCCCCCCCCCCCCCTCGTTCGCGTCTCGGAGCTGTTTTCTCATCGGATAGGTGCGTAGGCAGGCAGTTTGTTGCATCAGCCCAATCCCGGCTGAGGCGCTCGTTTGTTCAGAGGCTTCTGTAAGAGATAGAGGCGGACATGTGGTCTTTACTTCTTAAGGCAGCTCGGGGAAGGAGGTCGTCTTTAGTGCCTTTATCTACAGCGTCCATCGCAAAACCAGTTGTGCTGCAATCTCCAAGCGTCGTGGCGCAGAAGATTTTTGAACAACCTGCGCATACACTCTTAAGTTTGACAGCGAAGGCGGGAGAGTGCTCTCACAGAGATTGTTGCCAAGTGCGCAACCTAACCTAGCGTAAGAAACATATGCATACCGGAAGCCGCAGATTTCACACGGAATTAAACAATTCGTTGCATTCGCCTATTTAAGGAGCTTCTGGGCACGTTCGTATTCACTCGGCGACATGCTGAGCGACCCGACAGCCTTCCGCCTCTCGAGCAGTCTAGTGTGTTGTTAGTTTGTAGCCTTTATTATTGATTACCTTGGCGTATTTGCCCGTCGTAGCCTTAAGAACGGGGTTTCTTTAGAGACAGAATAGTACAAGCCTTCTTTGACCAGTGAAGATAAAATTGTGCTTCGCGAAAATATCTTATAACATACTGGCGGCGTTCAGTCTTAAGCAGTCGTGAAATGCAGCGGGCTCTGCTGCAGCAAAGAACAAGATCTCTTTCCAAAATGAAGATTATTTTAGGTAGACACGCTCTTAATATATTATTTTCCTGTTTAGTACCGCTTAGCGACTTGATCCGCCACACTCATAACTTACTTGATTTGTGCTACCTAATAACAGAAGTGGCGGTAGCTAACCAGCTGCAGTCAGTTAGCTTAATTTTTTTTTCACGTGTATTGGTAGACATTGCAGTTACAGTTCAAATAATTGAAAGGAACCAGGGGGAGCATGATTGACGTACAGAAGCTGCAGAGTTCGGAAGCCGAAGTGTGCAGGAGCGTGCAGAAGCTGCAGCCTGATGAAAAGGCAGCCCTGCCTTGCAGAGAAGAAAAAATAGAAAACAGTGTGTGGAGGCTAATGACGAGAGCACTGCTGCTGGGTATATTCTGAGGTGATTTGTGGAATTCCAAGTAGCCTTCAAATGTTCTGACTTCAATTATTCATTATAATGTTGTTGTTCACACCGATTTGAATTTCCTTGAGCATTTATTAATGCGTTAGTATTAGAAATGTCTTCGCCAGTGAAAATGGCGACCGCCGTCATGCGTGACTCGTGACGTGTCGCTTGACGCAGTGCGAACCTTTCGGGGCAATGAAACTTCTCTTAAAGGCTGCGCCACTGTGCCAAGAAAGGTATGTGCACTCCCAGTGATCTAGGTATGAGTGTAATTTGACAAATTCCACATATATGGGTGTTAGCTATAAGAAAATCAGCAGCAAGAGAAAATGCTGACGCATTCAAACGGTACACCGAGGATCGTCTATGAGTTTTTGCAGAGATAGCTGTTAGGAACCCGTCCCTGGCTCTCTCGTCGCCGTTGTCGCCGTCGGCGCAACCGGTGTAGCACTCACCGGTTGTGCCGGTCAACCTGGGTCGCATAAGCCTACGGGTGGCACTGTTTGGAACACCTGCCTGCCAGTGCAGAGCCGCATCACGTGACCACTGCACCAGTGCGCCAGCCAAATGTCCTCAAAACTAAATGCCTAAACAGCTATCGCTGAACCTCCCGTTACACACTCTTAACCATCCTGTGAGATTTTTTTATTGAAGTTTATAATTATATGACACCCAGCCTGTGCCTTGCGCGTTTGCCACAGAGATTATGAAAACAGAATTGAAGGCTTTTCTTAAATCGACAAAAATTCCAGCCAAGGGTTAGCAGTTGTGCCTCGAAGTTATTTAATATGTATTCTTTTTGATCAAATAATGCTTGCCCTTTAGATCTGTTTTTTTGTGAAACCATGTTGATAATCAGTTATTACAGAAAGTTTAAAAAAGGAACGAATGAAGACGTGAGTTTATTATTTGTTTTAAGCCTTTTGAAAATTATGCAAGTAGAGATATTGGCCGGTAGTTTCCAAAAGGGTTTATATCTCCTTTTTTATATATGAGGGCTATCCTAGCTAGCTGTATATCGGCAGAAAATTCCGCTGTATTAAGTGCGGTGTTGTATATATGCGTTAGGCGCAGTGTAGTTATGTCGGGAATATATTTCACGGGCCAACTTTGAATGTTTTGTGTGTCAAAACTTCATGTATTCTTAAATTTCTGCATATTGTGAAAATCTATTTTTCGTCCGTTGGTCTAAATATTTGAGCCCCAGTTAGCTTATCCCCAGAAAAATAGAGGCGCCAGCATTGAATTGACTATGACCTATTTCGGTGAAGAACTTGAGTTAGCAAGACATGACCTTAATATTTCGTTCCCATCAATTATTAAGCTTGTCATGTGGTATCTATGCGTGTTTCTATTTAAAAGCAAGTTTACGCGCCTCCATTTTCTTTTGATCTTGCTAGAAAGTTGCTTATCGAATAATTTGTTATTATCAGAGTTCTTAGATACCTTAATTTCGCCGTTCAGACGGTTGCGGAGTGATTTATACCCCGCGAGTATGTCGGCATCCTCAGTTTTAATATGTATAACCAACACCTTGTGTTTGTACGTGTCGTGTGAGGCTGCGGGTCACCAAACGTTTACGGGTGTTCCTGCAAGACATTATTCCAATAAATGAAAAACGGTCATCGTATAGACGACGAAAAAATTCCAGAAATTGTGATTAGAGCTTTCAGCTGGTTTTCTCAGTAGACGGGGCGCAATTCACCAAAGCAATGCGATTTCTACAGAGGCAAGCTGCTCTTCTGGTATGTTGCCGCCAAGCCTTCATATAAAACTTCAGTTTTTTGTTTTTCTCGACGCAGCAAAACTGGCAAATGATTGCTGATATGCACTATAATACGGCTTAAATAGAGTGAACTTTCACTCTTGCATTTTGAGTGCATTTCCACTTTTTTCATTTTTTTCAAGGTGGGAGCAATACGTTAGCACAATTGAGAGCATTTTAAAAGCTTATCGCATAGAACAGGAATGACAGCTGTTGTTGCTCTCGATTTATTGTGCTCATGCCGATATTGAGATCTCCTGCTATACAAGAAAATAGGTTTTGGGAATTGAAAAATTAGATCATGCTCTCAAAATTTAGAATTAATGTGGTCAAGTTTCCTTGAGGTGGGCAATCAAGAGCAGAAAACGTTTGGCAGGCCAATCTCACAGTGAGCATTTCAATATCACTGCTACAAAAGCACTGGTCCGATATTAGTTCGCAGTCATGCTTGTTTTCAGAAGTAGGGCAACGCCTCCTGCATGTTTCTTTGCGCAGTTGATATAAAAAGAATTATGCCCTGGTATTTGCAGAACATCACAGGCAGGCCATGTTTTGGTTGAGAAGGCGCTAAAAAAACTGCTAACTTTGATTTTAAAAAATGTGTCAACTGATGAACCTTATTCACGGCAGACTGCATGTTATAACATATTGTCTCCCCCCCCCCCCCCATCAATTGATTATTTATACCTAGAAGGACATATTGGTGAAAATGCGAAGGTGTCAAAAGAGCTGTGATCTCCGTATCATAGCCAGACGCAACAATAAAGCTAACCAGTCATATGTGGAGGATATTAACGCCGTATTACGTCAGTTTTACCTAATCGGTTTGAGAACTGGTCCGAATGATATCGTAAAATTCTGTCGGGCGAGCAAGTACATTGCCGTTGTTTGCCTGCAAATACTTCCATGATATTTATTTTTTTCCTCCCAGTTGCGGCACCAAGCAGACGCTTGTTGTCCGGTGTCAAATGCTCATCGACGTTGATGTGTTGTTCAGGCCCTGTGAAGCCGATTGCTGTAGTTCACACGTTTGCCTTCTTTGCTGCCTCAAGGAAAAGGTTTCGCTTCGACTGAGTTGTGAAAATAACAGCTTGATTAGCATCATTACTGTTTTGGGCAGTTTTACGCCTAGAGCAATATCAATGCCGCATAGGTCGAGCGGAACAAGGGTGGCTTGCGCAATTTTCAAGGTCGTTCCAGATGCTCTGTCTGTGACGTGAGTGGCAAGCCCTTCATTTACACATTGTTCCTCCTGCTGTTTGGTTATAGCTCGCCAATTCTACCTCCAGATTTATTTAGCCTTTCAAGAAGGCCCATTTTGTTGCCGTACAGCAGCATAGTCCTCCCTTGTCCTCTTTGCCACAGAAGTCAAAGCTTGCAGGATTTTACGGTTTGGGCCGCTGCCCGCTTTCGACGCGCATTTAGCGTTTGACGTATTCAAAAACCTTTTTAACATTGGCAGAAGTATCAGGCATGGAGAGCGAAATGTCGCAAGACATACACTCAATCGGCAGTGGCAAATAATAAAAGTGTCACAGCTTAGAGATCAACATCTAGGTAAAGTTTCACTCACCTAAAAGGCGCAAAGAAATAACATGAACGCAGTTGGTTGCCTGCACAACGTGTCACTGACAATTGGATGGGAGATTCGATGTTGCGGTCTATATGTATCCTGGAAAGCAGGCACGTGGTGGCGACGTCATGACTATGTGGCTGGCCGCTCCCACTGGCGCTGCAGGTTGTGTTAGTTGCAGGTTGCTTTCGGCTGCAGCTTTTTGTGCGTAGTCAGCTGTCTACAAAGCGCAAAGAAATAGCATAGACGCAGTTGTCTCCGCAATGTGCACTGCCGACTCCTACTACTGAGCCACAAAGCTCGGTGAGTGATTCTGTAGTGTGAATGTAGTCCTTCCTCATCAGTCATCGCCGTTTTGCTCTCGTAGCATGCACATCGCAATAACAGATATCGCTGTGAAATGTACGCCGCAGTGGTTCCTCCCTTATTTGCGCAGCTGTGCCGAACATATGGTCCCGAGCACAATTCGGTTTGAACCCCTTCCGTACATCTGGAAGCGGCGTCGGAGCGCCGCAGTGGCTCACTGTTTAGTCACGTTCGGCTACTGAGCGGGAGTTCGCGAGTACCGAACAAGGACGCGGCGGCCGCATTTCGTTGCAGATGGTACATAAAAGAGGGTGTCCGCGCAAGATGGTCTGAGTGTATATACACCTTTCTCTGTATGGAATACGGCAGCGTGCTCCGAATGAGAAAAATTGTTTTTGCACACCCGAGCATACAAACCCCGTGCATCAGTATAGATGAAATCATTAACTTAAAGTTTGTTGTCGCGTTAAATAGGTAGATAGGTAAACACTTTATTGGTGAACTAAGTAAGGAAAGGCGTTAGGGGAGGTTTGGTTGGCTTTGTTCTTAATCCCGGTTGGTGGCCATCAGACCATGACTTTTGGCGACCTTCTCCGTCCATTCCACCAGCCTCTTCTGTGGGGCCGGTTCTGGAGCCGGTTCTGGGCCGGTTCTGCTAGGTCTGTGAGGTTGCAGCGAGGTGGTGGTTGGAGTTCTCGGCATATGAAGAGTATGTGTTCGAAGTTTGCTCTCGGAGCCCCACAAAGAGAGCATTCGGGCTTGTTTTTACCCGGGTGTATTAGTGCCAGATAGGCCGGTGAAGGAAACGTTCTGCCCTTGAGTTGCCTCCGTATTGTCTGTTGTTCCTTCGTGAGGGTGTGGTGTGTTGGCGGATATGTGAGACTTTTCTCTGTATAGTGTAGCGTGGTTTCCTTATAGGTGATTAGTCTGTCCCGCGCGCAATACCTCTCGACTGTTCGGCCTGCTCGGTTGACGTACATCGACCAATAGAGTGCGCCTCCTCGTTTCCGGGTTGCCTGCGTGGGCTGCCACGTAAACTAATTGAAATGGTCTGCGGTCGTGGGGGCTTGGTTGGAGAATTTTGTAGGTGGCAGAATGGATCTGTCACTTTGCAAAATTCCTGATTGCTGTTTTCGAGTCCCTCATTATGAGTGTGGCAGTGGAAGACGCTATGGACAGTACTACGGCCGACTCTTCCGCATCGAGGGAGGTGGATGCCCTTATCGAGCCCCAATCCTTGTGTTTGAGGACGTGTGACACAACGCTTAGGGTGTAGGTTTGGTTGCGTGGATATTCTGCCACGTCTACATAGACGGCATCTTCGTTGTCCGCGTGTTTTCTAGCGATAGCTATATTACGGTAGCATTTCGAGCCTTCAGCGTGGCGGTGCGCAACCTTGTGGCTGCGCCGCCACGCTGTCACGTGGTTGGTCACGTGGTGCGGAGCAGCTGCCGGCGGCGCGGCGGCGTGACTGATCACGTGATACGTTACGTGGTTCGTCACGTGACCAAGTTACACTCGGCCAGCTGTAGCTATCGCGTCACTCCAGGTAGAGCTAAACCCCCGCCATTTTTTATACATGAATTTGGCGCTGTTGTGATCGGAGGCCCCGACAGCGGGAACAGACGAGCCCGGTAGGCGCCATCGAACTATGTTTGACCCAAAGGTGCTGTCGTCCTGAGAAGAGGATTAGGAACGGCTCCTGGCGACGGTGAGCTGTGACGAAAGGCCTCTCATCCCTTCGTCCGGAGTATGGAATGCGGCATTGCTCCCGAACTGCGCCCTCACGTGGACCGGCAGAAAGACGCGAACAAAGGCGCCGAACCCGCCTCGCTCGCTTGCACGTGCGGCCAGACAAAGCGGGGGCGGACACGGCTGATTCATCTTACCCTCTGGAATGCCCGGGGCCGTCAGGACGCCTCTTTCCCACGGAGGGCATCACCGCCTGCTAAGCCAACGACCTTGTGCACATGATCAACCGGTCGGAAACAATTCCAGGACCTCAAGGCGCCAGGATCCCTTATCGCCTGTGCACGTGTTTGTGGGGGCGGAGCGGTCACGGGGTTAGGGAAGAGACAATGAAGAGTGTGTCTGCCCATTGGACGCTTGATCAGCCACCGGTTTCCCTAGCTAGGTGCCTAGGGAATATCCACTGTATTTAAGCCGCGATTTGGCTGGTTTCACGGCACTCCATCTCTGACCTTTGGGTCTCCCTGGTTCTGTTGTAAATATGTAGCACTTTATCTCTGACTTTTGGTCTCCCTGCTTCTCTTGTAAATATGTAAATAAACCTTCAAGTTTACCAACCCTTCTGAAGGCTTCCCTCCGTCGTCTGCAGAGTTCATCGTCATGCGGTGAAGACCTCGGTCCCGATACACAAGCATATCAACTGGTTGGCAGAGGTGGGATGGTCTGCGCCTGGTCCTGACTCTGGTATGGTAAGTGCGCGGTCTTTCTCTTGGGAGCATTGCCAGGTTTTACAACTTTGGAAGATTGTTAGCCTAGGTAATCGAAGGTTGGTATAAGAGGCAGCCGGGGCTCCTCTGACCACGTGAGTAGAGACTTGCCGTTGCTTAAATAGTCATGGACTGGAAGAAGCTGCGCAAACCAGACCTAGTTCTCGTATGTGGGGAATTGGGCATTGATTGTGGGTCGATCCGTAGAAAACCTGAATTGATTAAGGCAATTGAGGATTTCGGTGCGGACGAGGAGGAGATAGTAAAATGTTGGGAGCTAATTAAGGAGGATTTGGAGAAGGAAAGGGATCAAAAGAAGCGAGAGGATGAACAAAAGAAGCTAGAGGATGAAGAAAAAAGGAAGCGCGAAGAGCAGGAAAGGGAGCACGAAAGGAAGCGCGAAGGGCACGAGAGGAAGCGCGAAGAGCATGAAAGAGAGATCGAGAAAAAACGGCTCGATCTACAGATAGCCCAGGTTGCACAGGCAGAACGCACTAGGCTAGAGGTGCCGAACACAGTGGCAAGCCAGGCAGCATCAAAAATAAAAATAAAGGACCTCTTGCAACCGTACAAACTTGGAGAGGACATAGGGCTCTTTCTCGTGAACTTTGAGCGGGCATGTGAAAGTTGCGAGTTCCCGACCGAGTCTTGGCCGCAGAAACTTCTGACCATTTTTCCATGTGAGGCGGCCCAAGTACTCGCTCGTCTGGCAAAAGAAGAGGCGGCAGACTATACTAAAGTAAAGGCAGCACTCCTAAAAAAGTGTCGCCTGTCCGCAGAGGCCTTTCGGCGCCGCTTCAGGGAAGCCAGAAAACAGCCTAATCTGTCATTTCCGGATTTTGCGTATAACCTTAAGGCAGACCTGTTAGGAATGGCTAAAGGGAGAACAGGCTTACGGAACTCACGATAAAGTAATAGAGATGATCTGCCTGGAGCAGTTTTTTGGCTGGTTGAGAGAAGAAATGCGCGTGTGGGTGCAGGACAGGCCGGGAAATAAAACCTTAGAAAGTGCAGCAGAGCTGGCCGAAGAGTTCTATGCCAAGCGCGTAGCAGAGGGTGCGCGTGCCCCCGTAAGCCACAAAGCAGAATCAAGCAACCCCACAAAGGGGGCGACCGAAAAAGAGAGGGATAAGGCTTTTGAAGCCAGAAAGAAACCAGTGTGTTTCCGTTGTCACGAGCCCGGTCACTTTGCCCACGCTTGCAGGAAGCAGGAAATCGTTCTCTCCTTGGTGGAGGCGGGCGATGAGAACATGCGCCTGCTAGAGCCATACCTGAAAGACATGCAGGTTAATGGAAAACCGTGCCGGGTTCTGAGGGACTCCGCGGCCACCATGGACGTAATCCACCCCACGTACGTGAACGCAGCTGATTTTACTGGGGAATGTGCAGGGATTAGGCAGGTGGCCGAAGAGAATAGCGCGTGCTTGCCGATCGCACGAGTTAGAAAAGAGGGCCCGTTTGGCGTTCTGGAAACGGAGGCAGCGGTATCACCGAATCTGCCGGAAAAATTTCCGTACCTCTTTTCAAATCGGTCGGAGCAGATGCTCCAAGAAGGAGGTCGTAGTTTCGGCGATCGAACCGTCCAGGCGCTCACTCGTGCGAAGGCTCGCGAGATTGCAGCTGAAGTAAATCGTAGGAAGAACGAAGGCTCTCCCACGACGGGTCGGCCAGGGGCAAAGCCAGGAGGCGATGCTTCTAAGACGAGCGGAGAGACTCGCGGCAGGAACAGATGCGACGCCGAGTACAAGGACTCAAAGAGGGTCCAGTTCGATCAGCCCATGGTGCCGCAGAAATACCGCGCAGGCATCCTTAAATTGTGCCATGGTGGGGGTTGGTCTTGCCACCTTGGAGTGAAGAAAACTAAAGCTAGGCTTCTACAGGAGTTTTATTGGCCTGGCTGCGTCAGGGATATCAAGCAGTTTGTAAAGTCCAGCGACACCTGTCAGCGTGTCGGAAAGCCAGGGGATTTAAGGAAGGCTCCGATAAAGCTAGTGCCCGTGATTAGCGATACCTTCCGTCGTTTGGTGGGGGACGTAGTCGGTCCTCTACCAGTGACTCAGTCGGGCTACCGCTACTGAAAAGGGCGGGAAAACGGGAATGCCGACGGTCTCAGTAGTAGCTTTCCTGCATAATCTGGCGTAAAATGCCCTAATGCTCGAGAAAAGCTACCGTATCATTTTTGTTTTTTTTTGTTTTTTTTTTCTTGCTTCTCCGTACCTACCTCATTGCGGAAAAAAAGTTTCTTACCAAAATGCAGACGCATGTCTTTTGCGAAAAAAGGAAAAACAAAGAGGAACTAGTTTTGGCTCAGCAGACTTCCGGGCGTGAGCTGTTGGCGAGGGTTAAGTCATCCAAAATTTGCAGCCATATTGCTCTGTATTAAAGACCTGGCAATGTTCTGAGGCTGGCCGCGTGCTGCCTAGCCGGAGGTAGGGGCTGAGCTCAGATCGGATCGCTAATGCTCCGTTGAGGACCCTTGCCAGCTGTGCAGGTCAAGTGGACTGACTACTACGAGGCCGACTGGGACTCTGACGCCCATTCGTGGTGCACCGACCAGCTGCAACCACTTCGTGGCGTCTTCTTGGCGGCGGACGGATTGTTGTGATCGGAGGCCCCGACAGCGGGAACAGACGAGCCCGGCAGGCGCCGTCGACCTATGTTTGACCCAAAGGTGCTGTCGTCCTGAGAAGAGGATTAGGAACGGCTCCTGGCGACGGTGAGTTGTGACGAAAGGCCTCTCATCCCTTCGTCCGGAGTATGGAATGCGGCATTGCTCCCGAACTGCGCCCTCACGTGGACCGGCAGAAAGACGCGAACAAAGGCCCCGAACCCGCCCCACTCGCTTGCACGTGCGGCCAGACAAAGCGGGGGCGGACACGGCTGATTCATCTTACCCTCTGGAATGCCCGGGGCCGTCAGGACGCCTCATTCCCACGGAGGACATCACCGCCTGCTAAGCCAACGACCTTGTGCACATGATCAACCGGTCGGAAACAATTCCAGGACCTCAAGGCGCCAGGATCCCTTATCGCCTGTGCACGTGTTTGTGGGGGTGGAGCGGTCACGGGGTTAGGGAAGAGACTACGAAGAGTGTGTCTGCCCATTGGACGATTGATCAGCCAACGGTTTCCCTAGCTAGGTGCCTAGGGAATATCCACTGTATTTAAGCCGCGATTTGGCTGGTTTCACGGCACTCCATCTCTGACCTTTGGGTCTCCCTGGTTCTATTGTAAATATGTAGCACTTCATCTCTGACTTTTGGTCTCCCTGCTTCTCTTGTAAATAAGTAAATAAACCTTCAAGTTTACCAACCCTCCTGAAGGCTTCCCTCCGTCGTCTGCAGAGTTCATCGTCATGCGGTGAAGACCTCGGTCCCGATACACAAGCACATCAGCGCGTCCTTCGCGTCTTTCCCTGTTGTGGGTTGGGTGCACGTTCTTCAGTGGGTGCACGATTAGCTTTTCCTTGATTTGTTTAGGAATGGTGTGGGTGTTGTCTGGAGGTACAACACGTAAAATAAACAGTGAATAAACTTTAAATAAACTTGCCTTTTCAACAGCTCACTTCAAGTCGTTTAAAACACAACACATTGCTGACAAAAGCAACACTTCGTAAATTAAGAATACAGGAGCGTATTTTTGTTGAAATTAGTGATTCTAGATTATAGGCTTCAAGCTCTTTATGCTATGCTGTTCCGATAAGTGCATGAATAGCACATTACTTTTAACGAAAAAATAACGCATATTCCGTAGATCACAACTGAATGCCCCAAAGATTGCTCGGCGCAACTTCATTGGATGGGGAGGCTGGGAAGCAAGAGTAAAGCGCCCACTCGCGATGAAAAATAAAAATGAAAATTGTTTTTCAGGAAAGGCAGGGGCGCAGGGACTGTTTCTCTGCAAACGCGAACTTAACCGCGGCTTGAGAGGAGGGATAACAACGCAGTGAAAGAAGGAGAGAAATAGGGACACCCATCGGAGTGGGGGTGTTCGAAAAAATTTACATCGCCCGGTGCTCTGACATCGCAAGGTAACCGTTAATATTTGTAGATGTTTCCAGCGAGCGTGAGAAAGTTCCTGTGTTTTTACTCCGAGGTAAACAAATGACATCGCACAGCAAACGGGTGCCTTTCTGAGTATCGCTTCCATTCAAACGCAGAAAGGCGCCCATGTGCTCTGCGACGTCTGAGCACATTAAAAATCCCAAGGTGGTCGAAATTATTCTTGAGCCCTTCATTACGGCGCCTCTTTCTCATTTTATTCTTTCATAACCTCCTTCCTTCCTTTCGTTACGGTGCGGATGAGGTGTCCACCGAGATGTGAGACAATATAATGGGCGATTTAGTTTCCGCATGAAAACCTGGAGGGGGCTCAACACTGCTGAACTGAATGTCAAGTGATAGCTCCGGCGATATAGGAACTTCAGCCCTTAAGCATAGAACCGCATTCCCGAAAGTAAGTCCCGGCACCATTATTCCTTTCCAAATACCCCTGAGCACTTCACACCTGTTGTACCCCCACAATGCCCTATGTTTCGTTATCCCGGTATCTCTTCGCCCTTTTGCTATGAGAGACTGTTCGTGCTTTTCCGTGTACGTATATATGCCCTTTGTTTACCCATACCCCGAGGTATTTGTATTCTGCCACTCCGGGTATTTCATGGCCTTGTATTTTAAGCTCCTGATCAGTTGTACCATTGAAGACCATCACAACTGACTTAGTTGCGCTAAAACTGAAACCTAGACTGTCTCCTTAGTCTCCACAGCAATTCACCAAAGTTTTCAAATCTTCCTGGCTATCTGCTAACAGTACAATATCGTCCGCATACATTAAACCGGGTAGTCCTTGCTCAACAACCTTTCCGCCTAATGTGTACGACAGATCATAACCTAGATTGCTTCCTTGTAGCCTTCTTTCCATACTTATTATATAAAGCATGAACAGCAGAGGTGATAGTGGACAACCTTGCCTTAATCTTTTGTGTACCTTGACAGTTTTTGTACTCAATTTCTTCCTATGTTATTTCAACTTCATTTTCTCGATATATTTCCTGTATAAAAATTAATTACCTCATGACCGGCACCTTTACCTTTTAATATGTTCGACAGGAGTTCCCTGTTCACGTTGTCGTATTCACCCCTTATGTCCAGGAAGGCTAAATACAGAGGTCTGTTTTCCGCGTTAGCTATTTCTATGCACTGGGTAAGCACGAACAGGCAATCATCTAAGCGCCTACCACTTCTGAACCCGTTCTGAAGTTCTCTGAGTATTCTATAACTTTCTACACATGACTGAAATTTTATTTTCACCACCTGCATAGCCAGCCTGTATGTGACTGATGTTATCGTAATCGGTCGGAATGATTTTATGTTCGTCTTATTGCCTTTCTCTTTATAAATCAAATTCATTTTACTCTGTTTCCAGCTGTGCGGAATTTGCTGATTTGTTATTACTGCCTCCACTACTTTTATCAGCGTTTCCTTGCCTCTTGGGCCAAGTTCATTAATTAGCTTGATTGGAATTTCGTCGATCCCTGCGGACGTACATCTTGGAATATTTGCTTCTGCCTTTTTCCAGTTAAGATTCGTCAGTTCCACGCTGTTTTCTATTGTGTTGTCCTGCGTTGCTCCCTCATATGGGGTCATTACTCTATCGTATTTCTTAAATGAATCAGCTATAACTGATGAAATGTAGTTCACAGCGTCATCTCCCTCTAAACCTTTTCTCTCGGCATCGTGAATCTGTTCCTGCTTTCTGTGATTCGCTTTGGCCAGCCAGCATATATGGTTCCATAATTTTCTTGTCCCCCTTTAGTTGCATCGCGAACTTCAGCCAGCCAGCGATCAGAGGACTGCTTTATTTTAGCCTGGACGAGGACCTGCACTTGCTGTTTCTTTTGCCGATAAGATACCCATTTTCGGCCTATTTTCTCTTCTGATAACTGCGCCCTCTTTGCTTCTCTGTGTTCCCGTGATGCCAACCTTCGTTGTTCGATGGCCACCAAATTTTTGTATCCCACCGACTTCGTGGCTTCCTCTTTCTGCTCCAGCGGTTTACTCCTTTTACTTGTTTTATTTTTGTACTAATGAGTTGTTCTAACTTATTATAATTCCACTTTTACATGGGATGTGTCTCTATTGCTTCCTATATGCAGGCCGCTATTTGCGCTATTTGTTCGTCATTTAATTTTGCGTACTCTTTATGACTCCCCTTCATGCTGTTTTTGAGCAGGGCTCCAAACTGTAGACCAATGCGCTTATAATCACTACTGAGGCTGTACTTCTCCTCTTCGTCTATTTCCATTATTGCGAGCTTGCTATACATCCCCTGCGAGGTTAAGGAGTAGCCAATGGTCGTTTGCCTGTTACGGGATTCCCACGTGATTTGTCCCTCACACTTAGTTTTTCTAGTTACAATAACTAGGTTGTGTCGCTCACAGAAGTCTAGCGTCAACTTCCCGTTACAATCAGTGTATCCATCCAGATCCTCGATGTACCCTTTCATGTCCCCCAACAGAATAATACCGGCGCCTTCTCCAAAATGCCTTATATCGTCATTGAGACACTTAACTAGATCCGTGTTCTCTTGCCTGCATTTGTCCCCTGTCTCAAAATAAACTACTCCCAGCCATATCCTTTTACCGGCAATTGTACCCGATACTCAGACATGTTCTTTGTAAGTTGACTTTATTATTTGCCAATTTGTTACTTGACGGATCAGCATACCTACTCCTCTCTTCCTCTCCGTTTTTGTTCTGTTGCTCCCTTCCCAGACGTAGCCATTAATAAATCGTGGGTCTTCTAGATCCCTGAGTTGTGTCTCGCATAGCGCGTATACACCTACTTCTTCGTCCTTCAACTGCTGTTCTATCTCTAACCACTTCGCTCTCTTTCTACCGCCTTGCATGTTTATGTACCTGATCCTAGTGTTAAGTTTCTTTTTTGTTGCTTTCTTCCTGGACCTCTTAGTGGCCATTTTGTTGGCGTCAACCTTCATTGCTACACTTTCTACTTTGCTTCTACCTACCCCTATGCCCTGAGCCGCAGTGGACCCCCTAAGAAAGCTACTGCCCGGCCTGCCAGGCGCCACCCGATCTCGGCTCCTAGGCTTCCATTAAAGTGGATGCCATCTCGTGTAAAGCCTCCGCCAAAGCCTGCTCTATGCACTTCCCTGTTTATGTCTGCCACTTCAAAGCCTTTCTCCTGGCTTAACTTCCTTATCTCCCGATTAACAGCCACAACGTCCTTGGCAATTTCTCCGTTCCGTCCTTGCACTTCCGGCACTGTGCTCTCCACGATCTGGACTTGCTGTGCTATCGCCCTTAAATCGTCAACTCTCTCCGCTAATCTTTCCACTACTTTTGCGGCTTCACAATTCAAGACGTCATTTAGCCCCGCCGCTATCACTACCAAATTGCACTCTGTAACATTCTTAGAAAGTTCGTTTTTTGTCTCTCTCAGTACCACGTCCATTTTCCTGCGTGGGAATTCCCCGACTGCTACCCGCTTATCACCCTTTACACGCTCCATTATAGTTCTTTTGCACCTACTCATATTTGAGTCACCACCGATAAGAACTTGGCTATTCCCTTCCTCAATCCTAACTTCCGGATTATTATGCCGCCTCTTATCTGCGACTGCGACCTCATTCCTGGAAGTTAGCTTGTTCCCCTTCTCTCCATCTCCTCCAGACTTCCTGGCTGCCACGTGTGCGTAGCTGTTCCTGTCTGAACCTGCCTGACTTAATTTCTTATCGCTGTTCATGCCAACGCAGGCCCCATCCACGTGGCTGGCGCTGGAATGTCCGCCAATGTGGCTTCGCTTGGCGGTGTCAGCCATTTTTGCCTCCAACACTTGACTAAGCTGATCTTGAAGTTTCCTCTTCTCTGCCCTCTCTACTTGCGCCTCTTTTTCTGGGGCATATATACGTAGCGCTAGGCTGGTGTTCGCTTCGTCAGCCCTGTCCAGGCATGCGCTTAATACGCAGCATTTGCACATAGAATCCGCGCTTTCGGCCTCCTCTACAGATTCGAACCGCGTTTCCTTCAAATTCACCGACGCCTCACATTCCTTGCATTTAGCCTTCAGTCGCTTGACCATGTTAGCAGCACTTTATTATTAATATCACAAAATGCTAGAAAAGAAAAAACCACTTGCAACCACGTGCTCAAATAAAATTCTGCCTACCGCAAAAGCCAATCACCTAGAAAGGAATACTAACTACCTGTCTAAACCAGTTAACTCACAAATAAGCCCCGAAAATCCACAGCTGCCGGCCGGAGAAGGCCCGGTCGTTCGGTCACTGACCTGCCCTTTCGAGAGCCCTTCACATAACTATAGCCTAGATCTAAAACTTGCCTGAATCTAAGCTCTCAAAATATTAAGGGAAAGAACTCATCAATTTGTCGTAGTCACGGCGCTCTCGCAGTCGTCCGTCCGTCAGGTCCCGGTCACCACTCGTAATTCGAAGAGCACCGAAACAAGCGTCCGCACCGCGCGGCTGTCAGCTGTCAACTCCTTAAGAGTGTTCACCAGCGCCACCCTCGTTCATAGCGGCGAACGTAGGACGTCCTGTACTAACCGCAAATGTGACGTGGAACATGATCTAACGGCGAGGGCGGACACTGTGCGAGAGCCCTCTGATGCTCCCTACGGCATCAAGACTGCCAGAACCGAGACCCTCGTTAAGCTATTAGCAGACAAGGTAAGGGAAATGAGGGGCTCGTTTGACAAGTACGCGAAGGAAGCCAACAGTCACCGAAACCAAGGCGCATAGGGTATTTTTTTTTTTAATTTATAGTGCGGATTAGAGGGAGAATAATACTTCGCTTAATATTCGATTTAAAGAAAAGTACTTACAATGCAGCTGAAAAAACAATCATGCCGCCGGTGGGATCCGAACCCACGACCTTTGAATTTCGTGTCCGGTGATCTACCAACTGAGCTACGGCGACGGCTGTCTCGGTTCTGGCAGGATTGATGCCATAGGTATCATAAGACAAGCGTTTGCGGGTCGGTAGGCGGGAAACGCTGATTGGTCAAAAAAAGTGACGTCGCGCCTGTAACGTCATGGTCACGTGACTTTTAATGACGTCATGTCCGGTTGGGGACAGACATTTTCCCTAGAGTTTTCTCGGAATTCCCCACGCTTGTGACAGCGTGCGCGGGATAAAAAAGCGCATCTTTACCTCCACCTCACCCAGTTCGACCACTTTGCCGAGCGCGGTGCAGTTGAAGAACCCTTGCCTAAATGCTCTCGCCATTCCCGTTTACGCCCCCCCCCCCCCCCCCCACGACACTTTCCCGAACTCGGATGTTTTGTCGCCTTTTTATTTTTATTTTGTGTGTTTGCGTTTGCATGCACAGTGCACGTGTCTCTACTTAAGCTAACTGCGCCGCTGATTCCGCATTGACTATTCCTGCCGAAGAGGCTCCAGGGCAGTGTCCTGCCATGTCTGCACTTTATTATGTTTTTTTTTTTACTCGTTTTGGCCAGCGGCACGCGAGTACACGCATCTCCGCGAATCCGCCACCGTCTGTTTCTGTACTCGCTGCCGCTCTGCCTTGAGGGGCGACCATTCTCACCTCCCGCTCCTCGTTTTCCTTTTTTTCTTTCTGTTTTTTTTTCTGCACGCTCCCAGCGGCTTCTCGGTGGACAGGGTGCGACAGCGCGTTTTTCTTTTTCTACTTATTATTCTTTCTCCCTTTTCTAGTATTTTTCTTTTCTGTCCATCTTCTTTCCAGCACCGGATTGCTTGTTGCGATTTTCATGTGGCGGACATGTGTGCCAATTACAACTCCTCAAGAACGGGAGGAAGATCGCTGTAACTTCAGTCTTCAAAAAGGACAGGCTCTGTCCGAAACGTCGACTCAAGATAAATCTGTCTAAATGATGATCTGTCTAAAGTTACCCTTGATGCAGTGTCTCTGTACACCAACATACCGCATGATGATGGCATCCGAGCTCTGGTCGCCTCCTATGGAAAACACAAAAACGCTGATGCTCCTAGCCAAAGTATCGTCGCTGCACTAACTGATCTGGTCCTCAAGCTCCACTTTTTTGAATTCAACAACTCCTTCTACCTACAAACGAGTGGTACCGCTATGGGAACGAAAATGGCGCCAAACTATGCCAACATATATATGCATAGCATTGAATCGGAGTCTATCCGCTCATACCCAACAAAAACGCCTTTTTACAAACGCTTCCTAGACAACATATTCATGGTATGGACGAAAACAGAGGAACAATTCATCCAGTTTATTTCAGCATTTAACAACGTACATCCAAACATCTGTTTCACACACCCTTACTCCACCAGTCAAAGTAATTTCTTGGACGTCTAAATTCCAATGGAGAAGGATACCTTATTCACCAGTGTCTATAGAAAGCCCACGGATAAGCAACGGTACCTTCATTACAAGGGCTGCCACCCACGCCACTGCAAAACTTCAATTCCATATTCCCAAGACATCAGATTGAAACGGATCTGCTCACGACCAAAAGACTTCGAAGAAAATTCTAGCCGTATGCGGGACCAATGCTATCCGGCCTCTATTATTGATGATGCCGTTACGAAAGCGGAAGCAACAGATCGTAATGAAATGTTTGGTGATCCCCCATCAGCAACCGCAAATGAACACCGCTCTAATCTCGTCTTAACCTTCGCAAAATACCTTCCTAATGTCAACAAAACTCTAAAAAAAACATTTCAACATTATCGAACAAAAAGATCGACTGTCAAAAATTTTTCCAACCGTTCTACGGGTTACCTACAGACTACCAAAAAACATGCAGAATTATGTAGTTCACTCTACTGTCAATAAGGGAAAGCCTGTGGTTTGCCTACCTTGCAGGAAGAATCGCTGTCAAGTTTGCCAGCACATGAGGACAACAACACTAGCTCAAAGCACACACTCTAACTTCAAACACTCCATCCGTAAAAACTTGAATTGTGACAGTAGTAACGTAGTATGCATGCTCGAGTGTGGTGATTGTCAGATGCAATACATTGGCCAAACCGAGAATTCCTTCCGAATTAGATTCAACAACCACCGCGCGCACACCAGATCTCTTCCTCTCCTCCCCCTGTCGAAACACCTTTCCCAGGAAGGTCACGAGTTCCACAAACTAAAAGTTACGCTGCTACAGAGCGGCTTCCAAATTACCAGTGAGCGTGATCAACGAGAATCATACTTTATATATAAGTTTAATATTGTGCATGCCGGTATGAATGAGAACACTGGTACTGTCTCCACACTTCAGAGGTCAGTGTCCTAGCCCTACTGAAATAGACAGCACCCCGACTGCATCGCCTGAGGTCATGCCAATTTGCGTGCTTGCTTCCACATGCCGCCCTTCTCCTCCCCCTGCCATTCTTTCATGCTCACGACCAGAGAAAACAGTTGTGACAGCAAAGCATATTGCCTATTCCCCCCTCAACTTTTTATATTTTTTATATATTTTATTTATTTCTTTTTTCCTGCTTTGCAGATAATAGAGCGTGATGCTCCATATAGGGCAGTAACCCATTGCAATAACGCACACTTGGGCGATTTCGTGCCTTCGTTCCCCAGTTTCTTTCTGTTACTCTCCTCTCTCTCTCAGTTTTAAGGAAGGAGCCCTCCTTTTGTCTCCGCGACGGAAGCCGGGCGGAGGCACCTTCGACACATCTTCGCGTTTCGTAACTTCACTTAATTGAGGTCTCCTTCGTTTTAAAATTGCGCTCGTGGCGGGAGGCGTTCCGGAACGACGCTGACCTCCGACGCCGCGCGATTGCAGAAGCATCTATAGCTTTGCGCCGGGATGCAGGAAACTCAGGCGCCAGACGCCTCTAAGTAGGTAGAAAACAGTGCCTTCTACTGGTTCCATCGTATTGGTGGCTGGCTCAGGGTTTGCAGGAATGTACGAGAGGGCGTAAGATCCCGTGAAACTCATAGTAAAGGTTTACCTCGTTTGGCACGTTGTTGTAGTGTAGATGCAAGATCGAACGACACACCGGAGCGAGCGATGTCATGCTGACGCCAACTTTCCTCCGACCCCCCCCCCCCCCCTCTACTTTTCCTGCGTCACGTATACGTGGTGTCAAGCAACATGTATGTGACTGAAACTGAAACTCTGAAGAAGAGAAACTGAAAGTAAGAGAACTGAAACTGAAAATAAGAGAAGAGAAACTGAAACTGCCGCACAGTTCATTACCTGATGGACACAACGGTATCACGAATTACTTAACGTCTTCATAAAACCGCTGTTTGTTCTTCTATACGATTAGCAGCATTAGTATATGTTTGCTATTAATGACACCCAGGTAATGAACATGATTTACCAACTTAAGTAGTGTTGGTTCTGGTGTAACGGACGAATAATTTATAAGCATGCCTTTGTGTATACGTCAGAAATTAAATTGTGAAGCAAGCCTTGAAACTGCCCGTGCATTTCTCATAAAAAAAAAGGAAAAAAAATTATCTTGCTTTCATAGCATGCGTGTCATCTATATCAGATGTGATTGTAATCTTGAGCTATAACTTGAAATGACCCATGCTGGCTGCCATGAAAAATCACTTTTTTAATTGTTCAACAAACCTCATAACTCATTTATGTCACGAAAAGCATGAAATGCTTCACTTATGTCTCATTGCTTTGGAACAGTCATGGTTCATTATACAATGTAAAATCTGATTTAGGAATATTTTTGTTACTTGTTGCACGGTTTGTTCCTGAAATTCAGCGCATCCGACAGTGTTGCGTTCCCCCGTGGTTTTCTTTTTTATTAATTGAGTACAGATGAATAGCCACCATATTCTTAGCCGATCGTCCAGTGTGGGTATGTGCCATCTTTTGATAGGCTAACAATATCAACAACATTCGTCTTTCACTTTCAATCATATATGTGCTGCACTATACTTTTTCTTCTACTTTGTATGGATTCTATCATTAATGATGTCAGAGTTTAAAGACAAATCCTCAATGCTTGCAGATATTTACTATGTGCCCAATTTTTGTTATTGCGACAATGATGGCACAATATGTAATGAAGAAGTTAATATATATTTCACCACTTCAGTTCGCAAAAAGACTATGAGAGAGAAAGGGCAAATCACTCACAGCCAAAGTGCCTTTCACATACTTCTAAGCTGTGCAGATAAAACGACTAAAAAGGTAATTTTCCCTAAACTCATTCCATACTACGGTCGGCTTTCAGGCTGGTTGTGAGAAATGTCTGTGTAAGCATGGAGAAAGGGATGAGCCGGAATGCTGTCATGATTCATGGAAGAAAAAGACAGTAGGCATGGGAGGCACTGGGGAGAAGAAGAAGAAGAAGAGGCACTGGCCACGCTATCAGCTTCCACAAGTTAGGTTCACGCAAGCTCCGCTGCAGGTTGATCTGATCTCCTTGCCACTAGTTGCTGTTACGCAGGCTAACCCCGTCTTCTATTAAAACCATATTTGCCCGTCCCAAGCGAAACATATGCCCGCAAATATCCTAAACGGTCTTCTTTCTGAACACCTACAGAATTTTCTTCATCATACTGTTCTCTGCACTGATGCCTCCGGCAGCTGTGAGAAGGCGGCAATTGGAATATATACGGAGGATCTGGCTTAGAGCTATTCCGTTCGTATCCCTGGTTATACTCCTATATTCTTCGTAGAGCTTTTGGCTATTGGTTTGGCTTTTTCTCAAACTTCCCAGGCATGTAGCACGGGTTCTTATTCTTGCAGACTGCCTTTCAGTTCTAGTCTCTCTCCAAAATTCCTGAAAATCTTTATTGAATCGATCGCTTAGGTTTTTTTGTTCCGTGCACAGTACGTGAGATCCGCTTTGTCCGGGTACCAGCAGGCATTCAGGTGTCTATTTTAACGAGGTGGCTGATTTATTGGCAAGGTTAGCTCTAAGCGCTCCTGTAATCTATCTCGTCCCTCACCTCATTCTGTTGGAAACTTCACGCTTCCAGTGGTTCCAACATATTTCAGCCTGCTTGATGGATCCGTTGCTCAATACCGTGGATTTTCACCACTTGAAGTACCCATGGGATGTCCGGTGGTGTAAATCAAGTCGTTTTGAGGTGTCAATGACGCTTCTGCGATGCAGAATCCCTCACTTAAATTTGCACTTATGCAGATACGTGTTCGCTGCGACAAACCTTTGTGTCTCATGTGGGCAAGTTGAAACATTAGATCATTTTCTCCGCTCTTGCCGGCGGTTCGCAGTTCAGAGAAAGCAGTATTTGGAGGTCCCTCTTTCGAGGTTAGGACTCCCTCTGTCTCTTCCAGTTCTTCTCTCGTTCGGTGCGAGCGCCAAGGAATTCCCGTTAAGTAGTGTTTGTGGCTACCTTCATGATTACATAAGTGTAACTGATCGGTTACCTTGTTAGCTGTATACAAAATTCCTTCTCATGTCCAAAATGCTTGATTCAATTCCTGGTAATTCATATTTCTTAAATTTAATTGAATTTCTCTATTTTTATCTTGATTCAGTCTTCTACGCCGCCGCCTCGCGTCTTTTTTTTTCCCTCGTGCAAATACTTCATTGGCAATCTCCACTGTACCTTGGCCAATCCCCCCGCGTGGGTATGTGCCATATTTACTGAGGTGAAGAAGAGTGTGGACTACAAGCACTATCTGTACTTGTGCCCTGTGTTTTTTTGTCTCTTTGCATTGTAAGCCATTAATAGGTAGAAAGGCATGCACGTAATGGGCATACCCTGTGCACATGAATGCGGAAAGCTGGTCATGGCTGTCAAATCATTGCCAACAAAGCAACGGGACCTTCAAGAAACAGGATATATTGTGACCCCTCACATGCAATGATTTTCACACAATTTGAAAATGTGTAAAGTTACAGCAGTCCCGTGGTTATATTGCTGCAAACCAAGCTAGCTCATTTATACGGAAACATTTTTAGAGGCTGCCAAAAAGGAACATGTCAAAAAGTTACACATAACATCCTGTTTCATTGATGATGCTTATATGTGTGGTAAACGATATGAACAAGCATCTCTTTGTTGGCTAACTGCTCTGCAATCTACGCACTGTCATGCAGTGCATACAGAATCACAGTCCAGTGACTGCAGAGCGGTCTGCAACCAGTAACTTACAACTATACTATGCAGCAAGTTTCTTTGCACGGTATTTGTTACATTTATCGAACGATGACATGGAATTGATATGGCTATTTCAACACAGTGCATTTCTGAAAACTACTTTCTGCCATACTGTACTTTTTACCCAAAAAACTTCCTACAGAGTCATTTAAATCGCTACACATAAATATGTTCGTAGCAGGTGTGTGAGCACGAACACAAAAATGTTTTTATTTTCCTTAATTCTCACGACATGGGCGTTTATATGTTGGTACAACTTTTTTCAGGCATCCCAACTGATGCACCGATGTGTTTGGTACACATTCATCTTCAGACATTTCATGTCTGTTGGATAAAAAAATACGAAATAATAGTTGACTGCATTAGTTTTTACTGAGTTAACTAGCATCACACAGCATTCTCTTGAAATTCCTCTAGCTGTCTGTTATCAGCTTCTTTGTATAGCTTCATACTTGTTTCATTTAAACTCTGGACACTGCTCTTTTCACCGCACATAGTGACATGGCACGCGGAGCCCCGTGGTAATGGGCGAGGAGGATTAGGAGGTCGGCTGCTACTTCCCTGGAATCCAAACACAGTTATAGGCACCTGCAAATCACGGTTAATTTCGGAAAGGCAGCTTTGCCGCTTCCTTTCGTCGTCTTGTCCATCGTGCGTCGCGTGTCGCGGCGAACCAGACAAAGGGGAGGCCATCAACCCCCTTCCCCTCCCCCTCCCCTCCTGAAGCAGGGGAAAGATCCCGCAAATTGTTTCTTATAATAAACTGCACATCTGCAACCAAAATTTTAACTTTAACCCAACGTTTCGAAGCCGACCCGGCTCCTTCATCAGGGGTGACTGAGGGCAGTAGCTAGCGTCTTTTAAGTATGGAGGGGTCGGGGGGGGGGGGGGGTGAAAAGAACGACAGCTATGTCGCGAAAAGTGCGGGGGGGGGGGGGGGGGAGGGGGGGTTTAGGCGCACTGCACGCTGCAAAGCCAAACAGTGTTTGTGGGCTTGTGCGCACAAGCGCACAAACACTGTTGCGCTTTGCCTACCTGTTCCCAAAGACCGGCAGCGGAGAGAAAGAGCCCAAGGCATTGTCTACCAAATTCCATGCGCCGACTGCGACCCAAGCTACATAGGCGAAACCAAGAATTTCAAAGAAAGAATTCGACAACATAAAAACGACGTCCGCAAATTCGCAAGAGAGCTCAATCCAGTAGCCGAACATTCCGAGGACTCCGGGCATAGAATCAACTTCGAAGAGACCAGCATCCTCGGAACCGAAACAATTTACCACAAGAGGCTCCTTCTCGAATCCTGGCATATCCAAACCACCCCGAACAATATCAACCGCACAAAAGGAAACCTGCCCCCAGTATATGCCCAGGGAATCTATTTTATGTAGTGTACTATTTACCTCCCCCCATGTCTTTCTTCTGTCCCCTCACCTCTTTTATATCATTTCTCCCACCTGCCTGCTATCCTTTATTTCCGCTGCCCCAGCTCAGGTGCCGCCTCACGTGATGGCAGATGCCGGGGCTAGCAAAAATCTTTTACCTTCCTTTTATGTTATTTTAAATAAACCACTACCACTACCACCACTTCGCTCTTCATCGCAACGAAAAAAAGTCGCCATTTTCAGCACCTCCCTGCAGTGCGCCAGCGTGAATAACAGCCTAACCCCCCCCCCCCCCCCCCGCGCCTTTCGCGACACAGCTGTCGTTCTTTTCACCTACCCCCCTCCTCCCCTCCATGCTTAAAAGACGCTAGCTACTGCCCTGAGTCACCCCTGATGAAGGAGCCGATCGGCTTCGAAACGTCGGGTTAAAGTTAAAATTTTGGTTGGAGGTGTGCAGTTTATTATAAGTCTTCAAACCCAACCAGACATGCAAACCTGCCAAAATGTTTAGTTTTCAAAATAGTTTCCTAGAGACGTCCTTTTTTTTTTTTTTCGTGGGGTCAACGAGTGGTCAAACGACAGGCCCAAGCAGTGTGAGGCAACGTTCTCTGTTCATTCTAGAGACGCAAGCTTACACTGCAAAATGAAACCTTGTCTTTCTCTTCCAAATTCAATTTCATTTAATTTTTACAGAATGCAAGTTACATCCTAGAGACATGCAAGGGCTAAAAGCTGCTAAAAAGCAGCTTGACTGGGCCCAAGTGCCTCTGAAATCGCAGTACACGACAAACGCACTTCAAGCAAAAAAAAAATGTTTACATATACGTATAAAAAAAAGCATTAAAAAATGTTTACGTGCTCTTAACGCAGCGCTATCCACGTTCTTTTATTGATGACGCCATAAGCAGAGCTTCAAATCTGAACCGTAGTCAAATACTCCAAGGGCGCCGAAGAGATAATCGAAATGATTACACTACAAACCTTATTCTCACATTTAACAGTAAAGCACCGAACATAAACAGAATTCTTAATAAGCACTTTAATATTCTCCAGCAAGGCCAACGACTATCGAAAATATTTACATGCGCACCCCGCGTGATTTACAGGTGTGCCAAAAACATTCAGAACCATCTAGTCCACTCCAAGGAATACAAAGCCCCAAAATATGGATGCCAGCCCTGTGGTAAAGGTCGCTGCAAAGTTTGCAAGCACATGCAGACTACGTGTTCCGCAACTAGTACGAGGTCAGTTTTCCAGCATTCAATCAACGGCAAGTTTGACTGCGCCTCATCAAACATTATTTACCTCCTTTAATGCACCGAGTGTAACCAGCAATACATAGGACAGACAAACACTGCATTCCGCATTCGATTTAACAATCACCGCGCACACACCAAGTCTCTCCCAAATCTTCCTCTATCCAACCATGTAAACTCACAAGGACCTACTAAAAGTAACAATTATTCAAGGGGGCTTCAAAAACTGGCGAGAACGTGAACAACGTGAATTCTATTTTATCCACAAGTTTAATACTATTCAAGAATGTCTTAACGAAAAGCCTGGTATCCTTTCTTTTATTCACGACCTCCAAACAAAATAATACTACACCTCTCGTTAATTGGCTAACTCAGATATACCCTTTATAACTCCTAGTGTATATCCCAGGCAATCATACCCCTTTTACTTACACTATCCTGCCTCGTGCAGTATTGATAAGCTTTGACGTTCTTTCCTTAATCTTCGTACACAGTTAGCCCAGCCCTCCTCCACTACAAACAAGTATTCCCGACGAAGTCGGCTCAATGACCCGCCCAGGGAGAGGGGTGCACCGTTCAGTGAAACCCAGACCGCCTGAGTAAGTTCTTACACATCTGCTCGTTAACGTAGCCCACTCCTTCCTTAACGTTCTAGCCCTTGGCTCACCGGAAATTAGTGAGACCCCCCAAAAGGCGCCTGGTTTGGCCTCTTCGTCGCTGCCAGTGTCATTTGCGCAGCGGCGCCTCGTTGGCCACGCATCTGCAGCGGCGCCCATCTTTGTGTTTGTGCGTTTTGTTTGTGTCTTGTTTGCACGTTTTGCTACTCTCATCTCTTTCATTTTTCTCCATTCTGCCTGCTATCCTTTATTTCCGCTGCCCCAGCTCAGGTGCTTCAGTATCGATGGCAGATGCCGGGGCTAGCAAAAATCTTTTCCTGCCTTTTTATTTTATATTTTTAATAAAACCACTACCACCACCTTTCGTACGCCTGCGGTTGCCGCGCTGCCCATGTCCCCCGCACCGTCTTCCTCTCCCTTTCTCTCGTTTCGCCATCTACTTTTTTTACCCCGTCCTTCCTTACTCTAATAGTTCCCCCCCCCCCCTTTTTTTTCTTTTCTTTCTATTTTTTGCTTCCTCCCCCAATCTTGTCCCTGTCTGCTCCCCGCACCCCTATCTTTATTTTTTTACTTTTTTATTCAATGTTTTGAACTGTTGTTGCTATTTGCTTGTTACACTCCTTTTGCCTTCCTCTGCGGCTCACAAACTTAAAACGTCCATTTGACGCGAGACCACTAGTCCTGAAGAAGACCGCACCGCGGTCGAAACGTTGATAAATAAATATGTCGCTGTAGAAGTGCCCACTTCTCTAAAATCTCTCTCCATATATATTAGAACATCCACAAAAACAACGTAGCAAGTGACATATAGATTAAATGCAATGAAAACAATGAGCATGTATGTTCAATAACTATAGTTTACAGACGCATGAAAACAAAGAGAAGACCCGAGAAAAATAAAGAGAAAAAAAAACACCAATAGGCATACATGGCACCGGCAGACAACAGAGGCACATAAAAGGCAACCTGGCTATATATTAACAAAATACATTTTTAACTCGCTTGGTTTAACACTAGCCAAAACTTTGTACTTATTAAAAGTGGTCGGTAAATTGTGTTCAAGCGTTTTTAGTTTATAATTAATACGAAAATATGGAATATACCAGAGATCGGTGTTTCAGGTGTAGAGTCGATTCGAAGCGGTCCTTAAATGTGTAGCACGTATTAAAAAATCTCTATAAGCAGGAGAAGAATGGTAAAAGAACCTAAAACTGCGAAAAACATATATATGTTCAAAACGAATTATGTAATAATTTCTAAAAGGTGTTTGCGTTGGAGAGACAGATAAGGAAGGTTTGCAATGTGGCGGATCATTTTCTCCTGCAGAACCTGTATTTTTATCACACTTGTTTTTGTGGTGGTTGCCCAAACAGAGTTACGGTACCGAAAAGAGCATGATAAATTTGAATTTTCACGTGAGTGGAAAGGAGCCATCGACATCGTGTTAGAACACCTGCTACTGAAGATAGCTTTTTGCAAATATATTCTACATGCCGATCCCACCTGATATGCGACGAGAAAGTAACTTCAAGGATTTTGTGGCTGTCTACAATTTGAATTTCCTAATTGCGTATTTAGGAGCGCATTGTAGTTCGACTGGCTTGTTCTTTGCACGGAAAATTATTACCTTAGACTTTGTAGGGTTTATTTGGAAGCAATTAGAAGAGGACCAGTTCTCTAGTTTCGTAAGGATTAGGTTGCACTCTTCAATTATCTTGTTTATGTCGTGACCAGAGATTAGTATACAGCTATCATCGGCGTATATAATAAATTTCGCTTTGTCATAAATATGCACAATGCCATTTATATAGATGTTAAAAAGCATCGGGCCCAGAATGCTGCCTTGAATAATAATTAATAATTGGTTTTTGGGGAAAGGAAATGGCGCAGTATCTGTCTCATATATCGTCGGACACCTGAACCGCGCCGTTAGGGAAGGGACAAGGGAGGGAGTGAAAGAAGAAAGGAAGAAGGAAGTGCCGTAGTGGAGGGCTCCGTAATAATTTTGACCACCTGGGGATCTTTAACGTGCATTGACATCGCACAGCACACGGGCGCCTTAGCGTTTTTCCTCCATAAAAACGCAGCCGCCGCGGTCGGATTCGAACCCGGGAACTCCGGATCAGTAGTCGAGCGCCCTAACCACTGAGCCACCTCGGCGGGTTATGCTGCCTTGAGGCACGCCATTTCGTACCGCCAGAAAAGAAGACTGATGGCTGTGGATATAGACAGATTGTTTTCGATTTTGCAGGTATAATTTCATGAGGTCTAAAGGTGTTCCACGAACTCCATTTTGAGAAAGTTTATGAGTTAATATTTGGTGGTTTAGGGAATCGAAAGCCTTACTAAAATCAATGAAGAGTCCGACAGTGAGAATACCTGCTTCAATGTTTTGCAGGATACATTCCTTAAGTGGTAACAAAGCCGTTTCCGTCGACTTGCCCCCTCTGAAGCCAAGTTGAGCATCAGACAGGATTTGTTTTGCATTAAAAAAGCTCACTACACGGGAAAAGATTACTTTTTCCAAGCCCTTTGAAAACATTGGAATCACAGATATTGGTCTATAATTGGACACTACATTTTTATCTCCCCATTTAAACACAACTGTCACTCTTGCTTTCTTCATTTCTTCCGGGTAAACTCCCGTTTCAATTAACAAATTGAAGATGTATGCAAGCAGTTCTAATAAAAGATAGTACATATTTGACTGGTTTTATCTGAATATTGCCAACATCTAAGGCTTTGCTATTACTTAAATTCATAAAGGTTGTACATACTTCGGTCTCACTGGTGGGCTCAAGGAAAAGGCTTTCGAAAGGGCTACAAGATGAAGGAACTTCAGGTGGATGCATCATAGATAAATGGATAGTTAAAAATTGCTGTTGAAAGGGTCAGCAAGAGCCTGATCGGATAATTCAGAGCCCTTATAGATTATTCGTTGAGTTGGCGCATTTTTTGTATTGCGACGTAACAAGTTATTTACAACTTTCCAGACAGCGTCTGAATATTTCATTCTAACATCAGAGAACAGTTTTTGATGATATACAATCTTAGCACGCCTAAGCTCAGCATTTAGTTAATTTCTTGTTTTTTTAAAATAAGATTAGAGATTCTAGAGAGGGATTATTCAAAAAGGCATGGTACAACTTGTTTTTGCACTTTATCATTCTTTTGAGCTCTGGCGTGATCCATGGTTTTCTTATTCGTTTAGACTGCTTAATCTCCTTGAAGGGATAGTGCTTAGAGTATATTTCTACAAAAACCTTGATAAACTCTTGAACATGCATTATTTGAGTCTTTTATATCGAATAACTAGGAGTCCTGTCCAAAACCATTTCAGCTTGTTAGCTGGGTACCCCCAAACTTCCTTTATTTGCGTGTAACTCCATCCCTGCTTCACCTTTGCCATTGTAGCCGCTATTGTTTCTCAAGTACCATCTTGATATTAGCAGTTCCTAATTCAAGCCTTCTGCAGGGTTTGAAGGACCTATTTAATTGGAAATGAGGAGAACGCGTGCACAGGGTGGAAAGCGTGTGATCTGCCAGGAAACACTGAGGCGGCCCCGAGAAGGGCCTTTATTAAGGTTGACAGCCGTTTTGTGCCTCTTCACTTGGCAGCGACGACACAGCGTGTGCGGTCCCCTTGGTTTTGCCCCAGCTGTCGAAGCAATCCTCGGACACGAAAATTACCTTCGACATCTGATGTTTTTATTCAAAAAACACATGTACCAAAGTCGTGCTGTATGCAGTGCGATTGCCATGTGGTTCCATTGACGGCGAACAATCATCCACCTAGCCCGGCTCTTTGGACGGATTCAGGAAACGACTGAAAAGAACAGAAGTAACGAGCAAACAAAGGTGTGCTGCATACAAGTTAGAACGCAAAGAAACGAAGGCGCGCTGCGCTGGGCTAATGCTCTAGCGATGTCTAATATGTAAACTTTCACGGCTGGCGCCAATTTCTACAAAGCGCGAGTAGTCGGTACGGAAATAAACAAAGGCGCACTGGAGCTGGGTAAGTCTCTAGCTACAAGCACGAGTTTTTTGTCTCTACCGCCGATTTCCATACCGCGCGATCGTCATAACTTTTCTTGGACTTGCTGTTGAAGCTGACAGCGATATAAAATTAAGGGCGCCAACTGTAGTGCCAGAGGCTTGCCATTGAAAGGAACAAAGCCATGCACTTTGTCAACCCGGCAACGAGGCCTAGCGCGAGTTTTAGAGCCGACTTGGACAAAGCGCGACACGGCGCGCGCTTCTAACGCTTGCCAACGCAAAGAAACAAAGGCGCGCTACGCTGGGATAATGCTGTAGCGAGGTCTAATATGTAAATTTTCACGGCTGCCGTCGATTTCGACAAAACGCGAGAAGTCTCTAAGGAATTAAACAAAGCTGCACTGCACTGGCAGACGGCGGTTCAGCTGGCGGCGCCGGCGGTCCTCAAACCGCGCCTTATGTGGGTCGTCGTAATGGCGTGGCAAAACTTTGAACACCAGCACGACACTACCCACCTGCTCCTGCAGCAGTAAAACGAGGTCCTGAAATGCGCAAGGCATGTAGGTAAACGGTACACCACTAATAATAATAATAATAATAATTGGTTTTTGGTGGAAAGGAAATGGCGCAGTATCTGCCTCATATATCGTTGGACACCTGAACCGCGCCGTAAGGGAAGGGATAAAGGAGGGAGTGAAAGAAGAGAGAAACAAATAGGTCCGTAGTGGAGGGCTCCGGAATAATTTCGACCACCTGGGGATCTTTAACGTGCACTGACATCGCACAGCACACGGGCGCCTCAGCGTTTTTCCTCCATACACCACTACCTGAAGCGAAATTCGAGATAAAATGCGTACCTTTATGCGGGTCGTCGTAATGTCGTGCAAGCGAGAACTGTACAGAAATTTCAGCTGGCTGTCGCCGACGAGCGCACCACGCAAAAAGCGATACCTGGACAGCTCCCAAAACGCGCGCGCCGCCGCCTACGCTCACGAAGGGAATGCCCGCGGACACGCACGCACGGCGGACGGCCGGACCTAGCGATTCCCTAGGCACTCTAGGGACAGGCCGAGAGAGGCGCGGAGACCCCACATCCGGTTGAGAACGAGGGTGAAGCGAAAAAAACGTCACGCAGACACGCATCCCACCGACCAATCGGCGTTTCCAGCCTACCGACCCGCAAAAGCTTCTATCATAAGAGGGCTCTCACAGTGTCCGCCCTCGCCGTTAGATAACGTTCCACGTCACACTCGCGGTAATACAGGACGTGCTACGTTCGCCGCTATGAACGAGGGTGGCGCTGGTGAACACTCTCAAGGTTCGCTTACACCCACTAAATAAACAAATACCAACGAGAGCAGCAGATTGGACAGCCGTCTCCGTAGCTCAGTTGGTAGAGCACCGGATGCGATATTCGGAGATCGTGGGTTCGGATCCCACCGGAGGCATTGTTGTTTCTTCTGCTGCTTTGTAAGTAGTTTTCGTTAAATCAAAGATTAAGCGAAGTATTTTTCTCCCATTAATCCGCACTATCAATTAAAAAAGACATTCCCCTGTGCACCTTGGTTTCGATGACTGTTGGCTTCCTTCACGTATAGATAAATAAAATAAAATTTGTGCTTATATATATATATATATATATATATATATATATATATATATATATATATATATATATATATATATATATATATATATATATATATATATATATATATATATATATATATATATATATATATATATATATATATATATATATATATATATAAGGTAAGTTCACAGCAACTACAATTTTCTACCAGTGCTGTCGTAAGCGGTTCTCTATCAGCCAATTCGAGGCAATGTCGCACGTGGTATGTAGATTAAAAATAGAGGCAATCAACTGCATCGATGCGGAGGAAACGCAATACCATTCCTCCTTCACTTGCCATTCTATTTTTTATTCTTATCCTAATCCAATTTTAATTATAATCAATTTTGCGTTTATTGATTCTAACTCCGCAGTTCATTCCTTGTTATAATTCTAATGACTACGCAACTTTCGCAGAATGTATCAATAATAGACTGCGTTGAGTCCCCGCACCACTGCCAAGGGTGAAACGATGCACCACAGTCACTGATGGGGCTTGAGTGACTAAAGTTGCTCTTCCATAATTTTTATTTTGGAAGAGGGTGTTCAGCGTTACCAACGCTCACCGATACCCAATTACGCACAAGTCTCCTACTGCATCGTAAATGTCTATAGCAATGACACAGATAATATGAATGAGCTTCAAGTGTACGTAGTATTTTGAAAACTTAACGCAAGTGGTTTGTACATCGCTGCCAGCTTAACGTCTGTCATAACTTTCTCCGGACGAAGAGGAACAAATCTATTTGCGCCAGCAATAAGGCCCCCTGAAAAAAGCGCTTGCTCCGAAAAGGCCCGCCGATGATCTCCCGAGCCCGCGCAACGTCGAGCACTCCACAAAAGAGGGGGCGGTTAAGGGAACTAAGGAGAGATAATGGCAATGTCACATGAGTAGAATATGTGTTCTGTGTTTGCCTTGATCTTTCGACAGTTGGGACAATGAGTTGTGTTACACCATCCTGAGTTGTATAGCATTAGTGGGGTAAGGAGAATATTAGTTTGAACTTTGCGAAGGACGTGTAATTGTTCCGTGTTCAGTGACGGGTGAGGTTGTGATAAAATTGTGCGATTTTTCCTGGCCTTCCACACGAAGGCTGCCAGGTCACCTGAGGACAAAAATTCAGCAACAATTGCAGAACTTTCAGAACTTTCTCATGTAGAATAATTTCATGAGAACTTGTTGAAAATTTTCTGGAGGCCGTGAAGATGGTCTGGAACCCATTATATCTGCGGAAAACTTAGCGCATAAGACACGCTACAAAGTTCGGAATAGTTATGAGTTACAAATTGAACTTTGATTTAATAATAAACAAAAAACTTTCAGAGAATTGCTATCCTGTCATTTGACCGCAGGTCTCTCGACCATACGAGCCAGGAGCGGCCAGCCGACGACGTGTTCTTCCATTTCTGGCTTCAGCGCTGGAAAAAGAAAAAGATATTATTGCTTTGTGCCAGAACCCATCTCTTTTTCTGCGCGCTAGCTGCCAATGTTCACACATACGAGTGCGAGTACTACCGAAGAGAATTGGTTTGTGGATCGTACTAACTTTATGGGCTCTAGCCATACAGATATGGGGTTAGCTAAACCTAGAGTGGCAACTTCCAAGGCAAACTCTTTAATTCAAAAGCGGGAAATGTTACTACCTTAAAATTCAGCGGTATTGGATGGTTTTTTCCCGCATTTTCTGTAGTTTGTAAGCTTTTCCTTTAAGTGCAATGACACGTACGACGTCGCACAACACACGGCAACCGCCTTGGTCAATGCTCCGTAAGGAGCTTAATTGTAAGGTGTTCTAAATAAATAAACGTGTAATCAGAGTACTATCACGATTAACCTGTTTTCTGACGTCTGCCGCCGCTAGTAATAACTACGCCAGAAAACCATCTTTTTACATCAAGACGCCTAATTTTAATATTACTGCCGGGCTTTGCTGAAAGCACGAAGCGATTATTTGATGAGCAGGGCATCTTCCTATTCAGTTTGCCCTTTCCTTTCCTTTTATGTCCTAAAACAACAGATAGCCGCTCTGAAATTCCTGAGCGCCCAGCTGCAGCACTGAAATTTATCTCGACCTGAAGGCACGTAGCTCAACTCCGTAGTTATCAAGTGGCGTTCTACGCGCTCAATGCAATCAGATGATGGTGCGCATGAAAAAAAAAATGAGACCCTGTGTACTATCGGGGCAAAAGTTTGCGGGACGTGAGTTCTCTAAAAAACGTTAATAGTAGCTCCACTCCGCTACCAAGTCACCCGATATTGTACGGAGGTAGTAAAGGCTTAAATCCTCCTCCCTCTGGCAACATTATCAGGCGACTGGGTAGAGTGGTGGGCTACAAAGGACGGTTTTCCAAGAACTCGCGTCCCGCAAGCTTTTGTCCCCGATAGCACGCGAAGCTGGTAGGGCCACAAAATTCCCATTGTCAGGTTTCAGGCTTTACAAACTCCATTGAATAGACTATCACTGCTTGTTTATGCTTAATATAAAATTTATTATGTGCATCATGCTCATGAAGTTTGCGTAGATTTCGCGCGAACAAAAATAGGATAAAAATTGGGAGCTGTGTTCAGCCGTTAAGGAATGAAGTTTTTATTATCCTGCAGCCATCGTTAAAACCACCTAATTTGCGCCTTTTTGCACTGAGTTACTAACGTAGTTACCAAGTGTAGACATTTAAAGATCATTTCTTTAAAACTTCTTTATTCGGAACTGCTTAGGCTCTAGAAAACAAAGGTGTATGTTAAAAAGTAGTTACTTCATTTCTTACAAGGCACTGCTTCTTTCAAATTAATTTTTAAGGCGTTGACATTACAAACACCATTAGTGCGAAAAGGGTTTGGCGTTCAGGGCTGGGTGCTGAGCCCAGGAAGAGAAGAGGCAAAATGGAGAGGTGGAAATAGCGAGGAAGAGGGAAGGAGACAAGTTGGAGAGAGGGAAGAAAAAGTGGGGAGAGGGCGAATGGATGAGAGGAAACGGATGAAGAAATCTCACCGCGGTCACAGTCAGAGTCAAGGGGTGGGCAGGGGACGAAGTGGTGCGGAGTGCCATACTGTGAATCTGACGAGTGGGAGAGGGTACTGCATGTCGCTATGTGACGCATGGACTGGATCATGCCACCTGCCACTGTCACGTGGGGGGGGGGGGGGGGGAGCCCGTTATACCTAGTGGTGCGGGCTCGAACACATTTTGCCTCTTTCTTTTTTTAGACGCAATATAACCTCTGTCATGTGTGTGTGTGGGGGGGGGGGCGGGGTCTGTAAGGGGGAAACTACTGCTAACGCATACTCTGCCGCATGAATCGCATTCATGATCATATTTTTCGCAATTTTTACACTTTCCGTTTTCCTGATACTCAGCTTCTTGATTTTGTAGCGAGATTTAAAATAGTGGGACCCCATCAATTGGAGTGACAGGGGATTAGCGGGGCACCAGTGCGCATGCGTAAAACAATAACGCTCCAGGGTTATTGTCCTGCACATGCGCACGGGTGCCCTGTTCTCTTCTTCCTCTAGCCAATAGGGTCCCTCTGTTCTAAAACTCCAATACCTTTTCTCGCGTTTAGTCTTCTACATCAGGTAAAATTTAGAAAACCACTTTGCAGATGGCCCGCTTACGTGTGTGTTCTACTATCTTTTTCTTGCCACATCAATAAATTTTCGTTTGGATTTTATGTTTTATCTGCATTTATTTTCATGAATCATCCCCGCTAGCCTTGCACACGTTGCAGAAGACAGGTAACTGACTACAATTACAATGACTTCATGCGATGTGCAAGTGGTTTCTGATGACAATTACAGCCCACAAAAACTAACCGAATAAGAACAGAGACGTAATCGGTTATTATAAATATTTTTCATACATAGGACAGATATATACGGACGAGAATGAACTGGTGCGGCTTGCTTGAACTTTAGTCTACGGCAGCGAATAAGTTGATGGTTTCATCTAGATTTGTTTTTCAAAGATTTCTTTGGCAATTTTCCCATGGTTCCTTCTGAACACATTAGTACCAATACGGAACAGCATCTCGATGCACGCGCCGGGAGAAAGTGCGTTGCTTTTACATACGAAGAGCGTGCGCACCACCTTGAAGTGATACAAAGCGCCGAGCTTCGTCTTCGCTCTCTGAGGGGGCAAAGCCCAAGCTCAATAAACATGACCTTCCGTTGTGCTATCGTGGTCAAATGCATAATGCAAGCGCAGAACACAGGGCTAATCAAGCCGCGCCAGCTTGCATGTGAGGAGATTCTCTCGCACGGTATCTCTGCACCCCCACCATTGCAGCTCTCCCGCGAGAAAATCCAGTGCTACAGCAGTGTCTGCCACCGAATCGATGTTCTCGAAGCTATACGACTGGTTACTATTTGTTTTCGAAAAAAAAGACATTGATGAAAAGTAAGTGATTATCGGAATAGTAGTCGCATTACCCACAGCTTTGCAACTTAAAGTATCGGTGCATGACCAATTCGAAGAACGCTTAAGTTATTTAAATTAATCAATTGCCTGTAAGTCGTAATGTACAAGTTTCTCCCCCATCTCGTGACGTTTTAGACCTTCAGCGCATTCTTCAACACTAAAGCAATAATAATAATCGCCCACTTAAATCAGCTGCTCCGAACAGGACTCCTAAAGAGCTATATACCCGCGTGGCTCCTACGAGCCAGCTTAGAGCGCCGAGATCACCTTTTCATTTAAACCTGCGTGGCTCCTACGAGCCAGCTTAGAGCGCCGAGATCACCTTTTCATTTAAACCTGCGTGGCTCCTACGAGTCAGCTTAGAGCGCCGAGATCACCTTTTTATCTTCACCAGCTTCGTAACCTTCGCCGTCCTCGCTGTCTTCTCCACTTTCGTCATCTTCGCCATCGGAAGTGACGTTGTTAGCCAAGCCCTCCAGCTGTCGTGCTATGACAGTAGCAGGCTCGCTGGTCGAATCGGTGGAAGACGACGCCTCGGTCTGAGCGCTGATCGACGCCTCTTTCTCACTAGATGCTCCTGTCGGCGTGTTGCTCGACGACTGTGTCTCGCTCGACGCAGTATCCGGCCCGGCATCCGTCAAATTGTCTGCTGGTACGAGAGAGTACGTCTCTGGAGACGGTGGCCACGTGATGACCGGCTCCTTCGTTTCATTTGTCCGGGGCCTCATCGTGAGCGAAAAGAAGGGCGGCTCCCTGGGAGTCTGGTCCCCGCCCTCGCCGCGGGACGGGCGCCGAGAGAACTCGACCCTGAAGCCAGAGTCGTCGGATGGCATCGAGGCGTTGTCCAGCAGCAGCGACGGGTCAAGGACGTCGTCGCCTGCCTCCCTTGGTGCCATGCCGAAGGTTCCCCGCATCAGCAGGGTGATGGCGAGTGCGCTCGCGCTCACCAGGCTGAAGACAGTCAGCGCCATGAGCAAGTGCTCAGCCTCCAGGCGGTTCTTCCGCGCCCTCCTCGGAGAGTGCGACGTCGCTGTGTAGTCATCTGGTTCCACGTCGCTGCTGCTGCTTACGCCAAAAGAACTGGTTGCCGGGGGGCGCCTGCGGAGCGAATATATGTAGCATGCGTATGCGTGGGGTTAACATCATGCATGATGCACTACGAGAAACATCATGACGCGAGCAGGCTGTGCTAAAAAAGTTTGAACGAATGATATCCTGATGGATTAAGAAAATGAACATGGCAGGGCATCTAATTCACGAAGAGACAGCCTATGGTGTCTTGGGATAGCGCAGTGGATTCGAAAACGAAGGTCGACGCAGCATGAAAACGTCAGTTTGGCAGATGCAATCAGCAAGTTTAACTGAGTTGAGGTGGCTACCGGCGGCTCAGGAGCACGGTGTACAATATATAGATGGAGGCAGAGTGGCCGCCACCGTGGAATAAAGTACCCTTGTTCCTCTATTGCTCCACTAAGTGACGTTTTGCTTAGGGGCCTATTTTAGAGCGTTTTTGAGCCTCCTACATGGGTAAGAAGCGGCGCATTGATTACAGAGCAGTAACACAAGCCTGGCTTTTCTGGTTCTTTTGTTTGTTCGCCGCTGCTCCTTGAATACACGAAAACAAAACAAAAATACACAACAAGCAGAAAAAAAGCTCATCACACGCCCTTCTAAAAGGACTTTTGAACTTCAGTTTACATCTTGTTGAATTCGTGCTGAATCAAAAGGAGATCGACATGAACCCAACGTACGTCGAGTCTACTCAACAGATTCTGTAAAAAAATGTGTTACGCTTCACCCAAAATAGTTTATTTGCGGGAAATGTTAGTTTCCAGCTGTACTTTTCTCGGTCGTAAATAATGCAATTTTAGGCGCATCGGTGGATTAGTTGCAAAGTGGAAAAGTTCTCCATTGAGACATAATGGAAAAGGCAATCTCTCTGCTGCATTGCATATTTCATGATACTAGTCGCAAGATCCTCTGTACAGGGAGTTTAAGGGAAGCCCGTGACTAATTTTTAAAAGTAGGCTTTTTGAGGCGGAATTATTGCTTTTTCAAAAAAGAACCAGTCCTGGTGGACGTGATGGAACAGGTGAATCATATTTTCTAGTGAGCCGCTCAACTAAGCCTTAATAGCTAACTTTCAACTACTACAAGGGCACTTGGCTGTATTTACAAATAAGTATGTTATCATTAGTAATAGCCACGAATGCTTCTAGATTTTCGAAAATACGTTGTTCATAAAAAAATTTGAAGCGGTAAAAAAGGCGCAAATAGAGATCCCTATAGAATGCACAAACCACAGTTTCCAGTGCGAAGTTCAACCGCAGCAAATTCCTGTTTGTACGATTATTATTATAGCAGCTGGAACGGATTAACACTTTGCGACCAGACATTGTTTGTAGTTCTTGTCTGATTACTCGCGGAACAATATTATTGGCCAATTGTCTCGTAGAATGGAATTTAGTAGTCAAAGCATTCGACAGATGCCGCTTTACAGTATTGCGTAGTACTGCTAAGTTGTATGGGCTTTGAAAAAAAGGCATTTGCTAGCATTCACTATCATCAGTAGTAGCTCCGTACTATTGGCATGGGGTGTGTTTACGAGAGGTGAAAAAAAATGGTTTTCTGACTGCCGAACACGGATTGCGCCGAAGTACTGAATGAGCTCAGAGTGCAGCTAAATGCGGTACTTATGCTTGTAATGACATTCTGTCTTAAAACAGGTGGAATCTGTTCTGGCGCAGTTTCCTTGGTATAAAGGGGTGCTAGATTTTTACTCCTCAGCTGTGTTGAAATTAACAATGTGTGCTATGCCGCTATCGGGGTGGCCATTATAAGACGAAAAAAATGCTATTGTTGTTTTTAACGAGGAACAAGACTGGTGTAACCGATCTGCCATTATGAGCACATTAACTGTTCAGACAACCGGACAGCTACTGGCACAGCTTACTAGTAGTCAATCTCACATGAGCTGCCAATATAGTTATGCAATGCGCGCAGGAAAATTTGAAATGTTGACAGAGTTTGTTTTCTGATGTTGGCTGCTTTAGCAAGCGCAGGAAACAAAGGTAATTAACGTCAGCATATTGTCGAGTAGTCATGTCACCAATTCAAATTTTATTCAGCTCAGTTTAATAGTACTGGCTTGCCTTTGCCCGTAGAAATTCTTTAGCATGGTATCCTTCATTTCCAGAGGAACATAATTATAAAATCTCTTTATTTCTGGCATATTTAAAGACATTATCGTTAATCGAAAAGGCTCAACACTGTTCTTGGCCGAGATTTTGATATATATTCTCAGATTTCGACATCTGTTGATAAGGCAATAATATTTACGAAGGAGCTACCTTCAGTTCTTAATGACAATTTTGTTTCTCTAACAAAAAGCACTTGCAAGGCGAAGTGCGTCGTTAGTTTAAAATTATTTCCTCAAAGCGCATTTTTGACGCCTACAATGGTGCATGAAATCACTGCTACTATGATGTCTTTAAACAACTACAAAAACCATGACATTGATGATCTTCAAATACAGCCAATTAAGTACGTGTGCGTTTTATTTCTCCGACATTTAACATGTAATGAACATAAATTAAACTACATTTACCAGACGGCTCCAGGTGCCGACAGCTTGTTGTTTTTAAACGCGGAATATAACTCTGCAGAACCTCTTATCTCCGTTCTGTCTGTTTATTTTTTCAAAGTATATGCAATTCTTAGTTCAAAACCATATGACCAACCTTTCTAAAACGCACCAACTGATTACAACCTCCAAGGTTGGTTATGGAAAGATATGCTTATCCAGAAATATATTTAAAAAGTAAGAATATTGCTCAACTATGCTTTCTTTTGGGCAAAACATCAAGCTATTAATTTGATATTGTTACCTAGTGCGGGACACCACGACGCAATCACGCAAGGATAACTTTCATAAACTGCAAAAATGAGCGGTACACCTTATCGCCTTACTAAAGCGGGAGAGGGAAAAAAAGTGGGTGTGGGAGGCGACGGGTGGCGGGTGAGCAAGACCGAAGGGGGATACGGGAAGTAACTGTGATATCTGAATTGGATGTGAGAGTGCAGCGAGTGCAGGGCGTGTCACATGTTGATTGACGGACTGGATCCCGCCATCCGCTCGCACGGTCTGAACCGGTGAGAGGCAGAGGCTACGCTGTCCGAGGGGAACAGTACTGCTAACACATATTTGCCGCACCAGTCGCGCTGATCGTTTTTTTTTTGGGGGGGGGGGGGGGGCGCAGCCATGAATAAGCATATATTTAGTCATCCTAACAATTTGAGCATAAATTCAAGAAGAAAAGAATGAACCGCCTTTGAGAATGCTCGCTTTAGCGCGTACTGTTGGGCAAGTTGCTTTGACATTATGCAAAAAAGGCGCGAAATAAACGAAGGATAGAGAAGACATGACACACGCAAGTAGGCGCCTACACGTGTCTCTCGTGTATCCTTCTCTGTTCATCGTTTACATGGGCGCCCTTCTCGCAAAAGAGAATCCTCGACTGAAGTACGGTGGCCACTTTTCTGTTGAAATTCCAAGGTGCCTCCGCATTCCACCAACCTCAGCCCTTCGTGGTTCCAACAGCAATTCAAGATTCCATGTTGAATCCACTCTGAAGAACTCCGATGTAACCTTGACAAGAATATTTATAAGGGTGACGCGATTGCACTGACCGGAGCCCGGATGACCGGCTGACGAAACCCGAAAAAGATGCGCCGCGCGATATGAGGTGCTGTTTATGGGAATAAGATAGTTCAGTACATTTTCTCTGCCGTTTCGGCACTTGGAACATAGAAGATGTGATGAAAAGGACTCTTCTGCTGTACGAAAGTGTAGCTTTATGTGGTCGCAAGCTTTCAATGCGTTTGGTGTGATGTGTCCTCGGCTATATATCTTGCACCGCGCGCAGGACACATATAATTGTATTCCACTGGGAGATGTCTTCGTCTTGCGGATGACTTATTTAGGCTATTAAGCATACACTTTAATGCAGAAGAGCGGTGATGCACATGGAGGAGGCATGCAACGCCGTGGTCTAAATAGGTCCTATTACCTTGCTACGGTGTGACCTAGAATAATATTTTGGGACTGCTTGTAGAGCCAAGGCAAAGTTCCGTGATTCTTACGGTGCACATTTGAAGGGAGATGTGATTCAGGCACTTTGATTGAACAAAAACGTTTGACAAGGAAGTAGGGTTGGTGTTGTCACACTTCTAGTGCGACAACATTAGAGCCTCCGTATCGAGAAAAACTGTACGGCGTCCGATGTTCTCTTAAGCCTGCAAAACCAACCGGCCACGGTTCGCACGAGGCAGTGAGGGAAATCGTCGTCTCCACTCGTAGGGGAGAGGAGAGAGAGGCGGGAAAGCGGCTGCCACAGGAAGAACCCTTAGTGTGCGCACTATGGGTCCTGGGTCGTCCCGTGGCAACCGTCGATGGAAGCGCTTCTGACGTGGGCCAAGGAATGCGCAAACTGAGGATGTTTGCCACGGGAACAACCGGGCGGGTGGCTACCGTAGAAGGAGGAGAGTGAAGCGGAAAGTAAGCTGAAAAGGGGGAGCGGAGATACCACAGCGGCGGGCGAGCGCCGGATGCCGCTCTTCTTTCGAAGCGGTTAGGCGCGAGCCACGTTCAGAAGTGAGTGTCAGTGCATACTGGATATGAGGCATGAAACAGGAGGTCAAGTGTGCGAGGAAGTCGAGGGCCAAGAAGCACAAAGGAGACAAAGTGCACAATAAAGGTGGATGTAAAGAAAGGTGATGAAGAGTGAAAGGTAATGCGGCGCATTTTCGTCGGATTGGCCCAACGATCGCGTGTCAGTTTTCGTTTTCTGGAATGAAACGTCAATTATGGTGCGGGAGTCTACGAAGGCATTTTCTGCAATTTCTTTCACCACAAAAATTCTAGGCCAAGAAAACGACTCACGAATGAAAATTTCGCAGACAAACGAATGAAAAATTTCTTCTTCGGGGAATTTAGCTCTTGCATGGTTGGACATTAAAACAAGTTTCAGTCGTCCTTGTGACGAGATTAGCGCCATGCAATGGAAGAAACTAAAAGAAAATGATTTCAGGGTCTCAAGATCCCATGAGAGCTACTTGGCTATTACACCGGCACTACAAACGCTCCAGAGGAAAATGGTTTGCGGTGAAGGCGAAACACGTTGGAGACGCTCGAAGACATGTGCTATGATAGCAAAAAACTGCGCGCTTTCAGAAGCAACATGCACTGCCAGCCAACGCTAACTGAACACGCTGGGGCTTTCTTCCCTATTTGCCCGTAAACACATAAGAATCCGAAACAGTACCCACTGCAGGCTAATAGGGAAAGTTGGAGCAGTTGCTTACTCACTTTTCTCTCTTTTAGAAGCTTTTCATGTTCGCAATTTTCATTATTATAACTTGTTCGTGGCGATTCATAATTCCCAAAAAATCAAGCCAGACAATTGTTTGCTGTAGTAGATTCCTTTCATGGTAATATATCTTGTGATTTGAGTGTGGCTTCCCTGTTCACTACATCATCAAGAACGAACTATAGAACACAAACTAAAGCTTACGAGGTTGCAGCTCTTTGAAATGTACACTCATCTTTACAAACAACTACAGAAGACTGTAACAGTATTTTTCACTAAGAAATGGCATGGTTACTTTATTCTGCAGCATTTTTTCATGAATGTGAGAAATTCTTCATTTTGTGCTTATTTCACACCTGGCATTTATATTAGATTTTACGAATTTACGGTTTTCTGTGCGCATTTAAATGCTCTGCTTTCATGCGTGATGGTTTTGAAACGAGTTTTGTTTACCACTGAACAGTTTTGAATGTGTTCTGTTGTTTACGCAAAGGTGCCCAGATGTATGAACCGGGATGTAAGCCCCGCCAGGAAGCCTGTTTGCTAGCTACCGTTTGCCTCTCCTTGATGGTATATGTAAAATTATGGACAAATAAATTGTGTTACGATTTGCGCCTGCAACAGAGAAGCTTGCTGTTTTATTCTAAGCGCGCTATGCAGTTGTTCAGCCCGGAAATGATGATGTCGGAAACAGTGGATCGAGTGGGGAAGGGATTTCCGGAAATAGGGAGGCAAACGAAGAAGAAAATAAAATTGGGAGGTCAAACAGACGTCGAAAATGAATGAATGAATGAATGAATGAATGAATGAATGAATGAATGAATGAATGAATGAATGAAAGCTTTATTGTCTACCGAGGAGGAGCCCCAAATCCCCGGTCCCGGCACGCAGGGCTGGGACGCGGGTAGGAGATGCTCCGCATGCTAAGGATGTATCGTTTTTTCACAGCCTCAGCCGCCAGGCGGGTGCCTGGCTGCTGGATGGTGGGGTTCTCGCTCCGCAGCGGAACTTTTCAGGCGTCTATACTGTTGATGTTTAGGCCGGCGCCCGGGGAATCGGCGCATTCCCAAATTATGTGATGAAGAGTGCCTCTTTCACCGCAATTCTTACATGTTCAATCTTTTTCATCCTCGGTCTGTGTGAGATAGACCCAGACTGGACAGATGGAATTTCGAGCTTGTAACCGCCTCGAAATGCGCGCCTGATTATTGGAGAGAGACCTACCTGGGGGTGGAAATATCCTTCTATGTAACTTATAGTGTTCGGTAAGTTCGTGGTATGCAATGTTGCAATCTTTCATACCCTAGCTTCCGGGCTGTTTTACGGCCGCTCGCTAGTAGAGACGTCGAAGCGAGTGCCTGTGCAGGCTCGTTGCCGGGGGCAGATTCGTGCGCAGGTGTCCATATAATTGATACTTTTTGATCAATTGGGTTTGTCGGGGGGATGCGTCTGGCTTCCTCCGAATGCAACGATGAGGATTGTAGCATACCCAGAAATTTTGGACAAAAGCATGTTTGAGCGAGAAAACTTTCATGAACGCAGTTTAGTTCATATAATGTAAGATTTTACAATAACAATCAATATATCCCCCGTCACCAGATGGCGGCCTTGCATTTTTTTCCTATTAACGTTTTTGATGTTGTCCAAACCGTTCCCCATTGGTTTCCTATGCAAATCTTAACTGTTCGAGGCGATTCATGGAAACACTACAAAATGAAGTCTTTGCTGCATATCATAAGAAAATACCATTACCTTCAATATTAAAGAAACAGTATTTTACAATTGCTTCAGTATCAAAATTTATGACCGAGAATGTTGGACATGCTGAAGCAAGTTCATTCCGCCAATTTGAGATCCTCTTAACAAAATGTATATCATTAGGCAGCTGTGCACCCACTGAGTACTCCGTCATTATTTCGCATTATTCCATCTTGACTACTCCACAGTAGCCGCTGCCGAGAAAAAACACGCACGGCATACATGTTAGCTAGCACGCGAGGTTAAACACTTCTCAGCATTGTCTTTCGACAACTTGCTGTAATACCTCTGATAAGATGAGGCCCTCTGGACACACTCATGTTTACGACAGATATTCGCGCTTCTTACGTTTACTTCCTTTTCACATAATTTCTATTAGATAAAATCCTCTGCAAAAAGTCACAAGTAATTTACTTCAAAAGATAAGCACGATAAAATGAAGCCACCTGAACACACTCATTTTTGCGATAGATATTCGCGCTTAATTCTTACGTTTACTTCCTTTTCACATAATTTCTATTAGATAAAATCCCGTGAAAAAAGTCAAGTAATTTACTTCAAATGATTGCATGATAAAATGAAGCGATCTGGACATACTGATTTTTACGACAGATATTCGCGCTTCTTACGTTTACTTCCTTTTCACATAATTTCTATTAGGTACATTCCCGTGAAAAAAGTCACAAGTAATTTACATCAAAAGATAGCACGATAAAATGAAGCCAACTGGACACACTCATTTTTACGAAAGATATTCGCGCTTCTTACGTTTACTTCCTTTTCACATAATTTCTATTAGATAAAATCTCGTGAAAAAAATTCACAACAATTTACTTAATAGGATAGCGCGATAACATGAAGCCATCTGGAGACGCTCATTTTTACGACAGATATTCGCGCTTCTTACGTTTGCTTCCTTATCACATAACTTCTATTAGGAACTATCCCGTGAAAAAAGTCACAAGAAATTTACTTCCAAAGATTGCACGATAAAATGAAGCCATCTGAACACACTCACCTTTACGACAGATATTCGCGCTTCTTACGTTTACTTCCTTTTCACATAATTTATATTAGGTAAAATCCCGTGAAAAAAGTCACAAGCAATCTACTTCAAAAGATAGCACGATAATATGAAGCCATCTGGACACACTCATTTTTACGACAGATATTCGCTCTTCTTAAGTTTACTTCCTTATCACATATTTTCTTTTAGATAAAATCCCATGAAAAAAGTCACAAGTAATTTACTTCAAAAGATAGCGCGATAAAATGAAGCCATCTGGACAGACTGATTTATACGACAAATATTCGCGCTTCTTGCATTAAATTCATTTTGATATATTTTCTTTTAGATTATATCCGGTCCAAAAAGTCGCGAAGGTATTTACCTTACAAGTTCGCCCAAACAAAAATATTATGATTTCCTTCAGTTGTTAGGGCACTGGACTGCTGAGCCCGGGGACGAGGGTGCGATCCTGGCCGCGGCGGTCGCGTTTCGATGCAGGCGAAAAGTATCGCGCCTGTGTACTGTGCAATGTCAGTGCAGGCTAAATAACCCCGCGTATTCGAAGTTAATCCGGATCCCTCTCCTACAGCGTACCTCATAAACCACATCACTTTAAGACGTTAAACGCCAACTAATATACGCATACCACACCTACAGATTCTCTCATCCTCCTATTCTCTTCTGCCTATTGCACACAAGCAGTATGTCATTAGGGAGCATTCAGGTGTTATGACGAAGTTTTGCTTATTCAGAATGACTTAGACCGGTCTGCGTAATATAACGGAAAAAAAGGACACAATGCTTACTCTGCCGACTCATAAAGAGGTTCAACGTCCGTGATTCCGTTTGATAGTGATCCCGACGACGTCGGCGACCCGTGGACAGAGGCTGCCGAAGATCCCGGACCCGAAGTGGAAGGCGCCAAGGCCGCGTAAGCAGAAATGGATAAGGCCTGGCGCCCTGGGTACTGGGCACCCATGGAACCTGGGCCACCTTCACGCCTGGGTGACTGAAGGTCAGGAAAGCGGTCCTTTGCTGGGTGTTCTGATGTCACAGACGTCGGAGAAAGAAGAACAGGACGCTTCGAGAGCAGGGGCAGCATTATGATGGCGTCGTGGTTGAGGATGGACGACCCGAGAATGGCGAAGGCAGTACGAGCCGCTTTCTTCTTCTTCGCGTGAATTCTGGGTTCTTCTTCTTCCTCCTCCTGTTTACCCTATTTGTTTGATATCCCGGTATCCACTGAGTGCCACCCACTTGTTCCCGTGTTGAGCTTTATGCATGGAAAACGTCGTGTCCAGAAATTCTTTTTCCGCCTGTTCACCCAATGCTCTATTCATGGGTAATGCACATTCTCCAGCCTGCTCTTCGTCCATTCTTGTCACATGAATAGGCCAATGCGCCCTTTACAACACGAATGAATAAACTATTTATTTCTCGTTCTGTAAGCAGTATAGAATAATATCTATATCTAGGAATACTTGCAAGCAACAATATTCTTTTCAATGACTGCGAAGAATATGTCACATTTCTCTGTGTCCTGAAAATAATGTGCATGAGCTGATTCCTCCTGATTGTATGGTTTCTGTAATACAGTAGCAGTCGCCTTCGTGCTTTTCAGATACCAATTCCTCTACCGTTGTGGCATATATGATGAGAATGGGAGGCGTTTAGTTCATTGCCAGTAATGAATTAGTTTTACTTGTTAATGTTGTTCCATCGATTGGCTCCGTTAAAAGAGCGCATAGGTATCTTTCATTGTAGCTTTGAAATAGAAATGCAGAAAAAAAATAAGGTGCACCAATTTATGCAGCATGCGCCACACTTCCAAGCACCGTGTGCCTCAAAACTCGGCCTGATTTCACGCACTATGTTAGTCATTGGATGTTACTAACTGCAGCGGACACTAATCAGTCACATAGTATGCATTCATATACGAAACTCTCCAACGTTCGCATTAGAGATATGGAAACATCAGAATGAAAACATAATAATGCCTTTAACTCGGTTTTCGCAGGGCCTATGTTGATTATTTTAGTCTTCAATACGATGTGATTTGTGGAGAGCAAACTGAAGAAACCTGTCTACACACGTATTATAAGTTTGCAATATATGTCCTTTGCGAGGCCTTTTCGCGCAAGCTAATATCGTGTTTACAGGCAAGCTGCCGCATGGTGCTTAGGGGATTGTGAATTTATACAAATTGAAGTGCGATATTTTAAGAATACAATATGCCGTGATCACGGCTTAAGTCGCAGGTGGTCCAGGTACGATGAGGAACGTCAAAGCTGCACTTTCTGGCGGGGATACCTGTCACCCTACTGTATGGACCTGCTGTTGTTATTTATTAGTAGCTTGGCATAAACTTGAAGACGATGTTTCACTGGTTGATTATATATCTGTATTTCGCGAAGGTTTTCAACATGACGTCACATTAAACACTATCAAAAGCATAATTACTCCCACCGCAGGACAAGCGCTTCTCCCGTATCCCTGCAATTCCTCCTGATTGTCTTCCAGCTGCGGGCTACTTCAACCCCTATAACTTTGTAATTCATCTGCCTACCTGACATTCTGTGGCACCGCTTGCCTTCTCTCGGATTTCTTCCTGTCTCAACGCCATGCATATCATCTTTTTAGCCAAAGCTGGCTGCACTTTCTTCATTTTAAGCTCAACCCTCGCCTTTAATCTATAGCTGAGCATTCGCCTTGTACGCGAGAGGCGCGGGTACCGGCCCCGAGTCGCTAGATACCAAGTGGTGATACGATAGATACGATTTTCTCTGGCCTCGTGTCGGCCTCAAGTGGCCTCTGAGTTTGTTAGCAAGGAAATGTCATCAGAGCTTTTCATGTTCCTTAATTATTATCCATTGACTTTGCCCCTAAGCTATTCCCGTGCAGATGCCTGACTACCTACTGTAATTTTGGGGTGACGAGGATTGCAGAGATTGTGTCTTCAAGCCTAACACGGTTCTTAATGCGGATTTTATTAAATTTTCGTCGAGGGACTTTGATGGCTGTGCTCCTGCGATAGATATTTTCCAGTGCATTTGCATACGCCTTTTCTGTACATGGCTCCCGTAATGCCAATTTGACTGCGAACATTTCGAATCAATCAAATGGTCCCCCGCAATCTCTGGAGCCTATGTAGAGGGGTGGGCGTTATTTTGAACATTTCTCTATAACCTGCTAGTGTGAGTATGGTCTACTTCCGAGTGGCCTTTTCAAAATCCAGCCTGATAGTTCGGTTGGCTCATATCTAAGGTTGCTTTCATTAAATTAGCGAATACCTTAGTAAAAACTGCGTAGGAAACCGACAGTAGGCTGGCTGGTGCAATATTTCGAGTCCTTGATATCCCAATTCTTAGGGGTTGAGATAATCCTAGCGTGTTGCCAAGATACCGGTACGCTCGAGGTCATGAGACATTGCGTGTAGAGTGTGGGCAGTTTTTTTAGCAGAATCGCACCACGCTCTTTCAATAGATGTGTTCTTACGTGATTCCATCTGCCACTTTACCTCTTTGCATTGTTTGTAAATATATCTTTACTACCTTCTTCGTTACTGGCGGGATGTGAAATTTTCCTGTATTCCTGCCTCTGTTATTATTGATTTTCAACTTGATTTTTTGCGTATTATATTTCTTTTTGTTGGTTACCTTAAGCTTATTATCTCTGAAAGCTCTGTCAGGTTTATTCTATATTTAGAGTTAGAAGCTTTCATGCATTGCCGTTTCTTAACCACATCTTTCAACTCCTGAGAGAGCTTGCCAGTATCTTGCCTAAGCACTCTGCTCCTTGTTTCTACTGTGTTCTCCGAAACGATATTGTTCAGATTTTTCAGGTCATAAGGCAGTGCGTATAGAGTGTTGTTAGTTTTTCTAGCAGAATCTCACCACGCCGCTTTCAATAGACCTGCTCTTAAGTGATTCCAAAAGCCACTTTACCCGTTTTCAATGTTTGTAAATCTATCTTTGCCTCCTCCTTAATTACTGGCGGATGTAAAATTTCCCTGTACCCCTGTGTCCGTCATTATTGATTTTCAACTTCAATTTCTGCATATTATATTCCCTTTTGTTGGTTGCCTTACGCTTATTACCTTTGACAGCTCTGTTAATTTTATTCTATCTTTAGAATTAGAGGCCCCTTGTTTTTTTTGAGTACTCCACAACGATATTTTTCAGATTATCATTAATTGCTAGAAAACTAAGGGTGGTGTCCTTGGCTGAACTAGAGTACCTGCTCCGGAGCGAGATCATGAATTCCCCACTTAGCCTCGCACCGCGATCTGTTTGGTGAGCTCCTCCGTTTCCTCTTCGGGTATTTCGAGGTCTTACCATTCTGTGGTCACTGCATCTCAACTGGCCAACCACCTCCACGTTCTACACGATGACTGACTGCGCACGCAAATTGAAGACTGTTTAATTTTAGTCTCCTCAGTTGCGCTCTGCCAGGTTATAGTTTATATAATGATAATCACTTATTTTCATCCTCGTGTACAGGGCAGAATTCTGCGCCGCTTAAGCAAATCATGCTTGAGTGCGGCCCAGTTATCCCAGTTTGCTGAAGATGGCATTCAGTATCAGTAAATAATTTCATGCTGAGAATTTCTAGCAATTACTCCCCGCAGCTACTCTTGGAAACGCTGCCACAGTCATCTTCTGTCTGGTCTATACTTCCTGCATGTTGAGTACCTTCCCATTGAAGCCGCCCATAAGTTTTAGTACGTGCTTTTCCTGCTTTTCGAATAGTAACTCTTCTTTTGTACCAGAGCGCTTTTTTCTCTTGCACTATATTTTTACTTACCACGCTCAGTCTGTAGCAAAATAAGGTTTAGAAATAGACCGTTTCCCCGCCATTGAAGTCAAACTCGCCCCGTCAAGGATAAAAAGCACTGTACGAGAACCGTTTCGAAATCAACGGTGGTAAAATCTACAATCAGACATCCTCTCGAAAAACTCTACCTTGAAGGCATAGTAGTTTAAAATCGTATGCTGCAGGGAGTCGCGATACCTAAATTCAACTTTTTGACTTTTCTACCTTATGAGATCTACATTTCAAGCGAAAATAGTATCTACGTCATCAGAGCGCCGTGATCTATTCATACAAGAAGGTGTCAACTGGTTCCGAGCGCCTCTTCTAACTGCTCGGGATCATAAAGTTGAATGGCGTAAGGGAACGAACACAGAAAGACACAGAGACTGAAAGAGCGCCTACTACCAACTGAGCTTATTGCGGAAAACACTAGCTTTATACGCACTGATGGTGATATTGCACTGGCGTATAAAGATGGTGTTTTCCGCAATGAACGCAGTTGGTAGTAGGCGCTCTTTCTGTCTCTGTGTCTTCCTGTGTTCGTTCCCTTACGCCATTCAACTTTATGATGAGCCAACTGGCCGAACAGCAAGTACTTCTGTTCGGGATCGCTTTTTTTCGCTCAATAAGAAAAAATAATCACATGGTAGTGCGCTTGGCGAACCCAGTCTTAATAACGCACCTAATTTGCGTAGCGATGGTTAGAGGTTCTTGCATGACCTAAACGGTAACGATCACCTTACGCACATAAAAGGAATGATTACGAAATTGACACAGTTTGTTTAAAGGACAACACGTCATATCTTGGCCCGCTTACACGGCTAATAACGTAGCACTGGGCAGACAAGTCGCATTCCAGGAAGCATGCTCAAAAATTTGTCTCAAGCCACATTTTAGTCATTTAAGTACGAAACATAAAAGTGAACTCGCGTTCGCGACATTCATAATGAACCCCGGCCGCATATTGCCAAATAATACTCCGTTGGCGCACTCGAGAGGGTGACTCTGGGAACCGCGATCACGGAACAAGACGCCACTTCTGCCGACGCGTTGTTCGCGGGAAGAGGGTAGGGGTTGGCAAACAAAGATTTGCATGTGCGGTCACCTTTTGCCACACCCTTAAGAGCAACTGACTGCAGTGATCGATCAGTGCCCACTGAACTGTGAACCGATAAATTCAGCACTCCTTGATAACGAAAAATAGCAAAAAGTTTTTGTGACAATGGAGAAAAGTAGAGTTGAAAGTGACTGTCGGCAGTGGGATTTTGTGGAATAGCGTTATATTCTTGAATACTTGAGAAAGCATATAGAATCTGCTCTGTCGAAGGAAACATTTGTTGTACATTTATTTTTGAGGACAAGACATAAAAGAAATCATTTGTAACTATGCATGGGAATCTCCCTCTAAGCCTTCTGAGAGCCTTTTAAACCAAGGCTGCTGTTTAAACAGCTCGCTCGAAGTGAAATGATTCTCACCTTTTTTCTCTCTACTTGAATTTACCAGCGCACAAATGATTTACCATTTCTCCATGGGCGTGTGTTACCGTTTAGGCTTTATTATCAGATGCTTTAGACAAGTCACGCGATCGGACTTCTAGCCGTCATCTACTCGAGTATGGGATATGCTTTGGTAGTACGGACGGCAAAACGAATCACAGTAGCTGACCCGATTTAAACACACACGGACCACTCAGATTGAATTAAACGGATCATTTCGTTTCTACCACCGACTTGGCTTCGCAGTTAGAAAGAAAATTATACGCCTTAGTAATTTCTTTACTTTTCTCACAACCAACCGTTTGAATACGTCATTTTTTTGCGTTCATCACATACAGCAATAAGGGATAATCACTTAGGCAAATGTTGGCAAGCCTCTCTGTAAATGAAATATGCACCTAATAAACTTTTACCGAAGACTACAGCCTGATGAATAGCCTTTCGTTTTCTATCTTCTGCACTGAAGACATGCCATCTTTCAAGGCTGCCATCACCCAGCAAATCCTTAATCCTTAATCACAAACGAAGCTTCTTTGCTTGTAGTGTCTGTGAATAAACCAATTAAACCTTAGCCCTCAGTTACCAGTGACTGATCCGCAACTGATGAAGGCGGCGGTCATACCTATTACGTAGTGGAGAAGTGCTCGTGGAGGAGCCGCAATGATGAGACTAAAAAAATGAAATAGACATTATACTACTCACAAAGAAAGTGACGCGAAATACGGGGACAAAAGAGAAACAAACACGACAGGACCAGCGCCATTTTGATAAAGAACCCTGTGTAGTTCTTGGGGGCAAAGTCTCCAGGTGTTTTAGCACATCGCACGAACTGGGCACAAGGAAAGGGTCATCGCCCACCAAGGGTCCAAGGTGGATTTGAAGGTAGCGACTGATAGGACGTTGCCACGACGTTGCCACGACGTTGCCACGACGTCGTGTTCGTTTCTCTTTGTCCCCGTAGTTCGCGCTGTTTTCTTTGTGAATCATGAACCAACTAGACCAAACTAGATTTCTTCTTTTATGTAAATCGCTCACCCTGGCATCGTGCAAGATCTGGGGGCTGTCGGAAAGGTCAGTTGTAGCGATCGCCGGATGGTAAGGTCTCGAATCAGCCTACACATAAAAAGGTAACTTAACAAATTAGTGACGGGAAGCCCATTAACGAGTTAGCGGTAACAAGGAAAGTAGAGGAATTCAAGATATCGCTGCAGAACAGATATTTTGGGTTTATCTGAGCACGACGAGCGTAATATTCAAGCAAAGAACGATGATCTCACAACAGCGATGACAAAGTGTGTATAAGAAGCCGGTAAGATGGTTCCACCGGAAACGGCAGGCTCTCTCTCGAGACAAAATATCTGATTAAGAAATGTGAAAGCTTGATAGCATAAAACCCCACAGACAGGATAGAACTGGCAGAGCTTTCAAAGCTAATTAATAAGGAAAAGGTAACCGACACAAGGAGGTTTAATAGGAAGAGAGTAGTGCATGCTCAAGAAACGGAGCTAGCTTAAATGTTGTAAGAAGGAAGCTAGGTATAGGCAAAAATCAGAGGTTTTTGTTAAGAGACAAAGCGAGCATTGTCATTTGCAAAATGGAGAATACAATAATTGTGGCTGAAGAGTTCTATAGAAATATATACAGTAGCCACATAATTAGGCCGTAAATGAGAAAGACAGTAGCGGACAAGAATGGTACTTCCACTGTGTAACGAAAGAGGAAGTAAAGAAAGCATTAGGGAGCAATGCAAAGCGGTAAACCAGCTGCGGTGGTTAAGGTAACACGAGATCTGCTGAAGGAGGGTGGGGAAATTGTATACGCGAAGTCATACTCTCGAGCTTGGAAGAACGCAAACATTATTTTAATCCATAACAAAGTAGATGTCCAGGAATTTAAAAATAACAAAACGATCAGGTCACTACCTGTTGCCTATAATGTATTTACTATTGTTATCCTTAATATAGAGTCTGGACAGCCTCAGAATTCAAATAAACACATTTTACGCAGTCTTTCATAAAATATACTCAACAAAGTACCATAATCTCTTTATAAATCCGGAAATAGAGATATGCTTAGAATATATGCAACTATTACACATAGCCTTCATAGATTACGAGAAAGATTTTCCCTCAGTCAGAACTTCAGCAGTCATGCAAGCATTGCAGGATCATGGTATTAAGAACCTTACATAAAAATACTGTCAGATGTCTGTAACGGTTGCAAAGCCACCTTAGATCACCATAAAGTTCGCAATAAAATTCCAGTCAGAGACGGTGCCAGGCAGTGACACACGTTTTCGCCAATGCTAATCCCTGCCTGTTTACAAGAGGTATTGTTGTGATCGGAAGCCCCGACAGCGGGAACAGACGAGCCCGGCAGGTGCCATCGAATTATGTTTGACCAAAGGTGCTGTCGTCCTGAGAAGAGGATTAGGGACGGCTCCTGGTGACGGCGAGCTGTGACGAAAGGCCTCCAATCCCTTCGTCCGGAGTATGGAATGCGGCGTTTCTCACGAACTGCGCCCTCACGTGGACCGGCAGAAAAACCCGAACAAAGGCGCCGGACCCTCCTCGCTCGCTTGCACCTGCGCGGCCAGACAAAGCGGGGGCGGACACGGCTGATTCATCTTACCCTCTGGAATTCACCGGGACCGTCAGGACGCATCTTTCCACGGAGGAGATCACCGCCTACAAAGCCAACTACCTTATGCACCTGGTCAACCCGTCAGAAACCGCATTCCAGGACCTCAAGGCGCCAGGATTCCTCATCGCCTGTGCACGTGTTTGTGAGGGCGGAGCGGTCACGTGGTTAGGGCGGAGACTATGAAGAGTGTGTCTGCCCATTGGACGCTTGATCAGCCACCGGTTTTCCTAGCTAGGTGCCTAGGGAATATCCACTGTATTAAGCCGCAATTTGGCTGGTTTCACAGCACTTCATTTCTGACTTTTGGTCTCCCTGCTTCTGTGGTAAAAATGTAAATAAACCTTCAAGTTTACCAACCCTCCTGAAGGCTTCCCTCCGTCGTCTGCAGAGTTCATCATCATGCGGTGAAGACCTCGGTCCCGATATCCAAGCATATCAGTATTAAGATACCTGAATTGGGAACAGTTAAGAATAAGAGTTAATGAAGAATAGCTGAGTGATCTACGAATCGCTGTGGACGTTACCTTGCTAAGTTATTCAGGAAATGAACTGCAAAACGTAATCGACGACATAGAGAGGCTCAGGAGAACGGCGGGTCTAAAATTTAGTATGCAGAAAACCAAAGTAGTGTTCAACTGTCTTGAAAGAGAACAGCAGTTTAGAGTTGATAGCAAGGGGCTGGAAGATGCAGGTAATACTTCTACTTAGGGCTGATATTGGCCGCATATCCGGTTCATAGGAGGGGAAAAACTAGAATAAGAATGGGGAGGAGCTTATTTGGCAGGCTGTCTCTGATAATGAATGACAATTTACCAATACTCCTCAAGACAAAGCTTATAACCACTGTATGTTGCAGGTACTCATCTATAGAGCTTAAACGCGGGAACCAAATAAGGCAAGCGTAGTAGGGGGCGGCAGAAAGTTAGGTGGGTAGATGAGATTAAGAAGTCTGCGGAAATAAGGTGTCTGTGGCGAGGAGCAGGACCGGGTTAAGGGGGCGGATACTGGAGAGGGCTTTGCTTTGCGGTAGCTGTAGCGAAGGTGATGGTGTTGATAATTGTGACAAATCTTTTGTTTGCATTTGAATACTCAGCCACTCTATACCCGCGTACTGGACATGAGTGTAGTGTAAAAAACAGGTAAGCGTCAATCGAACCAAAATCTGTTATATTAAAATTTGCAAAGAAAGTTTTGCATTCGTAGTGTCTTAAAGTTATTACAGAGCACTGCTTCAAAAAAATGATGATTGCATTGGTTCATTCACTCATTGTCGATACCCGATTGGCGGAGATTTGTTCCGTGGACGCTAAGGCCGGCCAATAGCTTGTGGCTTCATCTGTCTTCACGTCACTCTCGCTCATGGCAGCATAGGGCACTTGCACCGTTGGCAAAGCGCGGCTTCTATTTGCGTCCTCGGTCTCCATGGCCACGTCGTCGGGCTGGCGAATGACGAGGGCTATGTAGACAATCAGCGCAGAAAGAATCATCACCATGGCGCAAAAATACAGCGCAATGAAAGGCAACCAGTTCTGGCGGCCACCGATGACACTGCCCGTTCCCTGAGTCTGTCTTTCCGGTGCATTCACTACAATCTGGGGGTTCTGTGCGCCAGCCCCTTGAGCCAGCGGGGGTCTTTGTACCTGGACTGCTGCTTCTTCAGGACGGGCCGAAGTTGGAAGGAGCGGGGGTGGAGGCTGCAAAAATTTGAACCACAGTGCAGTGTTAATCTCCAAAATATATTGATTAATAATTTTTTTATCCTTAAATGTCAATTTCGAAGCCTTGCGTATAGATGAAGCGGAGGCGGCAGCGCATACAGTGCTCTCATTTTAACACTCACGAAAACGCAACTTAATAAGAGAACACAAAGTAAGATAACCAAGAATTGTAAGTGGTAAAAAGTACGAATATAAAAGATATAAGATATTTAGTAAAAAGTTTTTATAGGTAAGTAAGGCAGTGATACAGGGTAAGTGGATCGAGGCACGTAATGCGTGAGAAAGGAGTGCGACTAAATATTGCTGTTAGTAGTTGAATTAATCAAATAGCCGCTGCCTGATTCTGAAAGGGTTTAACGAACTGACGACGCGTTCTTGAAGATAATTCAATTCTCACGACATATGAAGCTCAGTTGTGAAACGCTGTATGCTCATGTATTTGATTAAGAGCTGCCTCCTCCCATCATCATCGTCCCCCATCGTGACCTTTTATCTCCTCTTCCCGTCCCCCAGAGCAGAGTAGCCGGCCAGATATTTGTTTTTTCAGGCCAACCTCTCTGCCTTTCCTATCAATAAACCCTCTCTCTCTCTCTTGATTAAGAGGCGAGATTATTTTGAAGCAACGGGTAAAAGGTTGACTTTAAATGCTGGAAATCTAAATTGTAGTTTTTGTGCTATAAAAAGGGCATGAAAACTTACATACGAAGTACCCGATTCACCATTTTCAATAATTTACTCTAAGCCCCGCTATTCCCCAAGTCACTAAATGCTCGATAAAAGGGAATTTCTGAACGTTCCTCAAGCATCTGAAGGGCATTTTCAGGTGCTGAAAATTAACCCTGCTGGTCAAGGAAACGGCTCACTCCTGAAATACTGCAGAAGTGCCGAGAGCCAAATTTTAAGAGGGTACTCATTCATGCTAGCATATATTACTGCAGTAGCACTATTGGGCGTATTTTCCGATGCCTGAATGAAGTACATATGTACGCACGTTCCTGAAGCCTGCTTTGAGGCAGGCGACTCACCTGCCCAACGGGTTGTTGGTAACTTGCCAAGTGCGTACACATGGCAGAGCTTCACCTGTGTGAAAGCCAGAGTGAAGGCCTCCGAGGTAAATGCCTCCAGCGTAAAGGCCTTCAAGGTAAAGTCCTCCTCGGTAAATGCCTTTAGGTCAAGCGCCTTTGTGGTAAATGCCTTCCGGTCAAAGGCTTTTAGGATAAATACATATTAGTAAAGCATTAGAGTGAAGGCCTTAATGGTACATACCTTTCGTTTAAAGACGTTTAGGTGGTAGCTCTTTCGGCTGAAGGCCTTTGTGTCAAATGCCTCTATGGTATAGACCATAAGGTGAAACGGTTTTACCATGTAAGGACCTTAAGTACCCACCGTTACTTTTCTGTTGCATGATATTCCGGGCTTAACCATGCTAAACAGTCTGCTATTATATTTGAGCTCATTTTAGAGAAGATCCTTCATAACTAAAACAGCTGCTTTAGAATGTGCTTATCGGTTAGAAGATGCTGCCTGAGATTGGGAATCAGGCAAATCAAAATTTAATATAACGCTAGAAACAGGGGTGAACGAATGTTCGCATAGGTATTTAAAATTTAAGGGAACCACCCGTGTACATAAATGCTGTCAAAACAAGGGGTCTGCCAATCCATGCATTCCGTAGCGAATTTTTTTTTTGCCTGAGCATTTTTAATTTCGTCTTTCAGCACTTTTTTCGTAGCAATTCTTCGTGCTCTATTCATTTCTTTTCGAGTCGATATATTAGTAAAGTGGTTAAAATTTGTACACAACTGTTGCTTTCTACATCATTTTTACCAGTGAAATTATAAGGCAACGATGACGTTTCTTTACAAATTGCCTGGTCTCTAACTGAGAACGAGATTGATCCTTCCTTCGCTGCCTCCTCCTATTCTTGCATCAACCGAACTTCCCGTTCTATACTTGACGGGGAAATGTTTGGGCAATAAAGAAAAAGCTATACAGGCGGAGTGTCTCTAGCACTGCCGCTCCACCAATAGCTCGGACTCAGGACAGCTGACTTGCAAGTTGCTCTGTTGCTCGCGGTGCGGTTGATGCGCTCTGTCTGTGCTGTTTCTGATGCCACCAATGAAAGCTTCTTTCAAGCGCAAGTGCCTAAACGATTTCCTTTAATTAAAGAAACTTCTTTTTATGCGTATATACTGTTTAAAATGTACTGTCATATGAGACATATGCTTTTAAAACGAGTATTACTTAGCACAATTTTTTCCCGCCACTTGTAATCTAGTATATAAGATTAAATGTAAAGCAATATCTAAAACTGATGCACCATTCAGCTTCGTTGGGACAAATGAGAATTGGGCGCGCTAGCACTTCGGTGGTCATTCCAGGATATATTTTTCGATGTCAAAGATGCTTCGGAAAAAGATCGGCGAAATTGGGAAGTGGTGGCCTTATAGTTAGAGCGCACTAAAACTAGAGGGGACGAATAACCTCTGCCTTAATTAATGGTTTGACGTGGTAGATGCAGTTAGTTAATTCCCATATATGTAGACTTGGTCATTCTCCATTTTACATTCTAGATCTCTGGGAGCCCTCATGCCTCTCCTGGCGCAGTGGCGCAGCGATAAGGCGATGCACCAGTGTCCTTCGACGGCAGGGGCTGCCACTGATGGAGCTTGAGAGACCCAGGTTACTCTTTCCGATTTTGACGGGGGCTTAGTACGTGAGAAGGACACAGGGCGAGCGGTAACTCGCAAGTTAGCGCCCGCCCACCGTTTATTTCATATTTGGAATGAATGGCAGTAAAGTCTCGCGCGGACATCTTTTTCACGGCACCTCGGAAGCTGTCGAGCCCTTGTGTACTTTCAAGCCCAAGCCTTAAGAAACCGGCTTGCAGGAGCCAAGTTCGTTGAGTGCAATTTTTCTGTCTACGAAGTGCCTCTGAGCTGTGGTCGTGCCTGTATAGGGCAGTCCGGTCGCTGCCTCATTGAATGCTTAAGAGATCATGCTTCCTTTTTGCATCAGACACTTATAGCAACCTGCTTCAGCAGTACCGAAGTTCCCATTGTCATCCCGTTTTCGAAAAAACTGAAGTTTTTTTGCCGGCCTAAAGGACGCCTAGCAAAGGAGGCTCTTGAGACATCATTCATTCATAAGTTGGGAAGCAATAAGTGCGTCAGTGACTCGTCGGTTGTTTGGTACGAAAAGAATCTATGCAGCCAAATGCTTAATACTTTTTTTGTTTCTGTTTGAAGATGAGGAAGGTGTCTGCTGTTTCTTCCTCAAAACTTTGATAGATTTATAATCTCGATAATATATAAGCTCAGCTTATTTTGATACCGAGCCCGCCTCCTCAGATCAGTGGTTAGCTGGGCGTCCGCGTTTAATGCCTCCGGCATGTCCTTTCGCTTCCAATTTTTTAAGTTGCAAGTTAGCGTTCGTCCTGTGTCACTCTCATGTACTTGTTTCTTTCGCGCTTAGGACCCCTCCAAATCGTGCTTTACCAACTAGCTCTAAGTACCACTTTCCTAATTCTCTACCTGGGCAACCTGTCGCGACCATCATTAATTGACCTGCCACCGAACATGGTGGGCAGTTTGAACAAGTGAATAATTTGTGGTCACGTTGCACGGTCATGTGACCTACATGGCCCAACTTCCAATGCACCTGTTTAGCTGGGATGACGAAATCGGCGAGGGGGGATTTGAAGTATAATCTGCAACCGGAGACATTATTCCGCTACGCAGCAAGAGCGCGTCTTCCGGCTCTGTAATATAGACCGGCGCCTCTTGGTAGGAGTAGCAGTAGCATTAATTACTTGTAGTAGTAAAAGTACTTGCAGTAGTAATTAAGAGGAGTTTAGTAAAACGGTGGTAGTCGTTGGTAGTTGTATTAGAAGTAGAGCCGCCACGGTGGCTCAGTGGTTATGACGCTCGGCTATTGGGCCTAATGACGGGGGTTCGATCCCGGCCGTGGCGGAAGAATTTCTCTGGAGGCTAAATTCCAGAAGCCCGTGTACTGTGTGATGTCGGCGCACGTTAAAGAACCCTAGGTGTTCGAAATTCCCGGAGCTCGATCTTCACTACGGCGTCCCTCATAACCTGAGTTGCTTTCGGACGTTACACCCCCATGTACCATAAACCGGAGTAATAGAAGTAGCACGAATGAGAATAATTACCCCATTGTCAATGCCCAGTGAAATACAGCAGAAAGATAAAAAATAGTTAGCATTAGCAGCAATTAATCAAATCAAATCAATTTATTCAAACATCCTGGGATGCTTAGGGGCACGGACGAAAAGCCAAAGGTGGCTTGACGAGGTCCGTGCCCCTTACAAGGCATACAGTGGAATACGCGGAATGTTTAAAATACAGGAAGTGAAATCAGCAGAAAACAGAGAAAACGCAGAAAACGCAGCTGTCCACAAGGCAGCAAGGGGTACAAAATTAAAAAAAAAACGAAAAATGCAGATAACGAAAGGCAAACAGAAACTTGAGGTGTACGGATCATGAAAAATGTAGTGCACAAAAGTGGCTAAGAATAAAAAAAATGCATGGCACAAAAGTGAAGTGAAGAAAAAAACGAGAATCAAAATAACACACATCTCTGTAACTGGGCTTATTTCACAAAAAAAAACAAAGAAACTCAAAAAATTGCCAGGTACATTTCTTTGGTTAGAGAAACATGCTGCGCAGATCCCTGAACGACTTGTTGATGACATCTCGGTTATCTTTACCGGACAGTTCGTTCAGGATAGCTGGCAGACGATATTTCAACATTTGTTTCCCGTACTTTGTGCGGCATACATAAACTTTCCATTTTTCCGGATGTCGTGTACAATACACAGGATAACTGGTAGCAAGTGCGGCTTGCACTGCTAAAGAATTGTCGTGTTTAATTATTTCTGACATGTAGTGCCGGATTAGTCTGTAGGAATAAAAAGATTATATACCGATTATGTTAAATTTCTTAAATAATTCGGCTCTGTGTGAATAACGAGGGACTTTTGCAATAATGCGGATAGCACGTTTCTGTAAACGCAGCAGTTTATTAGTATTATCAAGCGTTGTGGTTCCCCAGACAAGCGCGCCATAATTCATTACCGAGGAAAAAAGGGAATTGTATAATAATACGTTAACTGATATAGGAAAAGATGAACCGTAGCGACGCAAATAGGCAGTCGTACGCGAGAGCTTCCCGGAGAGGTAGGCAATGTGGTCGTCCCACGACATATTTTCTGAAAAAATGACCCCTAGTGTTTTAAAATGGCGAACCACTTCAATTGTAGTGTTGTTTATTGCAAGGGATGGAATACAAATATCTTTTTGACGGGTATGAAAGATCACTGCTTTTGTCTTTGCAACGTTGATCTTTAAGTCATTCTCCGTTGCCCAAGTATTTATATGTCCCAGTGTCCTGTCTGCTCGATCGGCTAAATTGATGCTCGATTGTCCAGAAAAAAACACACTGGTGTCATCGGCGTATATAATATAGTGAGCAGATTTGTCGATATTAACAATATCATTGACATAAACTAAAAACAGGAAGGGCCCTAAAATACTCCCCTGAGGGACACCCGAAACTACTGGTTTAATAGCTGAGCGTTGTCTTTGAATATCGACAAATTGTGTGCGATGGTGTAAGAAGATATTAGAGAACTTTGCCGCGAAAACCGTAGTATTCCATCTTCTTAAGCAGGATGCGGTGATTGATGAGATCAAAGGCTTTCGTGAAATCTAAAAAGAGGCCTAACACGATATTTTTATTTTCAAAATTCTGTAATATCAGCTCCTTCTCCCGCCGCCGCGGTGGCTGAGCGGTTACGGCGCTCGGCTGCCGGCCCGAAAGACGCGGGTTCGATCCCGGCCGCGGCGGTCGAATTTCGATGGAGGCGAAATTCTAGAGGCCCGTGTACTGTGCGATGTCAGTGCACGTTAAAGAACCCCAGGTAGTCGAAATCTACGGAGCCCTTCACTACGGCGTCTCTCATAGCCTGAGTTGCTTTGGGACGTTAAACCCCTATAAACCAAACCAAACCAGCTCCTTCTGAGCAAGCAAAGCTAACTCGGTTGATTTATTTTTTCGGAAGCCGTACTGAGCCGGTGTTAAAATGTTATGTTTGTCAGAAAAAGCCATCAAGCGTTGTAGAATTAATTTTTCGAATCCTTTGGAAATGACAGGAAGAATAGAAATAGGACGATAATTTGATAATTCATCTCGGTTTCCTTTTTTATAGATCACGGTAACCCTTGCGGATTGCATGCCACGCGGGAACAGACCGAACGACAGGCAGGCGTTAAAAATGTGCATCAAATAGGGTGCTATTACATCAATAACATACTTAACCGGTGTGATTTGAAGACCAAGAGCATCTTCTGACTTACTATTCCTAAGCGATACAAACGCTGAAATAACTTTATCAATAGTGACGGGCTTCAAAAACATACTCTGGCCGGTACTTCGTTCCATGTAGCTGTAATTAGCAGTGGTGTTTCGTGCCTGTGCAAGAGAGAGGAAGTTCTCGTTCACGGCATTGGCTAGGTCAACCCCGGTTAATTCTACATTATCTAACGTTACTTTCGAGCCTGTTTCGGGTGACTCTCTGGTCAAAAGACTCAATATCCTCCAGATGTCCTCTGATCGGCCAGTCGAGGAGTTGAAAAGATTTTCGTGATAATTCCTTGTAGCTGCACGTAGTTCTTTGTTGACAAAATTTCGGTACTCTTTATAAAGTTTTAATGTGTCAAGGTTCCTGACTTGCAGAAACTTAGCATACAATCGATCTCGTTTTCTAATAAGCTTGAGCATGTCGGTGGTAACCCATGGCTTACGAGCTTTTTTAGGTCGTTTTAGCGTAACAAGTGGAAAGCAGTCGTAATAGGCATCAGTAATTTTTCCATTAATTTATCGTAAGCGTCTTCAGGGTTTCTCAACTCAAGTACATCGGCCCAATTAAAGCCGGTTAAGCGGGTGCGAAAGGATGACAGCTTTTCTGGGTTGATTACACGGTACTGGAAAGGTTGTCTTGAGTGTCAGTTGGTGTTAACAATATGCTCAATAGACATAAAGATTGGAAGATGATCGCTGAACGCGTAATTTCTGACTCCACCTTTCACACGAGATATATCAATATTTGTGATGAAGAGATCTAACACAGACTGTGAAGTTACTGTTATTCTTGTGGGTGACGCTATTACATTCTTGCATAGGTGAATGTTTAACAGGGTTTCGAAGGTTTCTTTTATACCCCTGTCACACGGGCACTTTCGATCCTCATTGAGCTCGATCTGCATTGAGATTTTCGAGCACGTTCGAAACATCCGGTGCTACACGGGCATTTTCAATGCTCATTGAGAAGTTTCCCTCATGTGTGTTAGGTGGCGCCAAATGTTCCGTCGACAGCCATAACATGGCTATGTCCGGCAACACTGTGCAGTCGGAAGCAGCAGCAGCCAAATCCGTAGCCAAATCGGTACATTGCGTATCTGCGCCAGGTTTTTGTGGCGCACCTCTGCTGCTGTGCGATGCAACTCGAGGGCCCGCAACGCCTCCGCGATTTCTGCATAGACTGCGGCGTTTCTCTTCTGGCGCCGCAAATTATTTAGGCGGTCCTGCCAGCAGTCGATGAGAGCGGCTGTCTCGCGCTCGCTCCACAGTTTCCGCGCCGACTAGCAGGAGGACTCCATCTTTGTTTACTTTGACGGCGAAGCTTGGAGCGTGGTGCAGAGATTATTTTCAAATGTTTACATATAAGCAGGCATAGTACCTGAAAAATGTTCTGTATTACATTTTAATCAATTACAACAACAACAATTGTGGTTTGGTTTTGTTAACTAGTGTTTATTTTTATAGGTTCATGAGAACGAGAGTGTTCTCGATTGTGCTTGGAACCTCAAGCACTCTTGAGGAATCGGCATCGAGTCAAGCAGGATCGAGCTCAATTGCGCTTGAAAGTGGCCGTGTGACAACCGTCGATCTGCATTGAGTTCGATGAGCATTGACTCAATGAGGATCGAAAGTGCCCGTGTGACAGGGGTATTACGCTGGTTTCACCAAGCCAGTTTATGTTAAGTTAGTAGTAGTATACCCACATATTAGTAGCAGTATATTACAAGGTGTTGTCGCAGCAACTGCAGTGGAAGCTTTTCGTAGATTGTAGTAATAGTAGAAGTAACAGCAGAAGCGATAGGAGTAGTAGTAGCAACAGTTGGGGCTGTTGTATAGGTAGTGGTGATGGTAGTACTGGAGTGGTAAGGAAGTTGTAGTATAAGTTGTATTTGTTGTAATTATAAGCACAATTAGTACTGGTAGTAGCACTAGCAGCAATACACAATAAAGGTAGCACCGCGAATAGTAGTAGCAGTACCAGGTATCGAAGTAGTTGTAGTAGTCGTATTAGCAGTTGTAATAGTGGTGTATGGTGTTTATGGCAAAGCGGCAACTATACGAAGGCCACAGGCATATAGATGACTGCAGAAGGTACAGGACTCAACTTATTTCATTTCTGCTGATTGAAATTATGCGTTAAATCGAGGCTGTGCATTAAACTAGCATGTAACTTACACGGGGCTGGATCTCCTGTGGGCCTCCCTTGATCGGAACCTGGGAGGGCGCGTACTGCTGTGGTGCCGCCGGAGGGACTTTGGAGGTCGGCGGTCCGCCGCTTGGAGTCACCCTGACAGCCGGAGGTAATACTAGAGGCGGTGCCGCGGTCGCAATGCCCGCTGGGATCGCGTTCAATTGAGAAGGTGGAGTTGAATAAACACTTTCAGGGGTCTTTATCCCTGCACGCAACACAGCCGCAGTTTTGCGTTTCATGGCGTCTGCAACCTCTTCTTCTTCACCTTCGAACTTCCGCCATTAAAAGCAAAAGCACAAGTAGGCCATCAGGGAATGGAGCCCTGAGTCCAGGGTCCCATATCCTGTCGCTACCCGGTTGACCCGGGGCGTTCAGGTTACGCTGGTCGTCGGCACTGCGCTAGACAAGGCGGCTTCCCTCTGTGAGGAGTAGAGAAGGGGGTAATAAAAGATGGGCGTACCGAGCAAGGATTGAGGTTTAAGCGAAGTGCATCGTGGAAGCATGTGCAAGATTAGAAGATGGGATGTACGCCACAATAAGAGCAAATTTAGGGGCAGGAGTTGATATAAGAAATATGGCTAGGCGCAAGATGCGAGACAGTGGAATTCCGGAGTTAGAGCGTCAATAGGACGCCTTATCTCACCAGACAATTTAGTCAGCGGGTCCACTTTAGCTGCATGATTAATACCTGCTTACGTTGGGGGTTTTAATAGGTGATGTGTGAGTGTGAAAAACTTTATTTCAGGGAGGAAGCTTGAGATAGCCGGAGCAACCTCTCGCAAACTCTAGGTGGGCTCCTCATTACAGGAGCCCATTGGCGACCGCCGCGACTCGGGCTCGGTGGACCAGGGCCTTCTGGCTTGCTAGGTCCGAGCAGCCGAGCAGGGCTGCCTCCCAGTCCTCCCGGGTGGGGTTGGGTTTGGGGGCGAGGTTCGGGGTTGACTGGCATGCCCACACCATGTGAAAGATGTCCGAAGACTTCTCCGCACAGTGTGGGCATTCTCCTGTGCAGGCAGGATCAAAGTGTTTTAAAACTGCCGGGCACAGCAGCGTTTTGATGTAAAGGCGGAGGAGTGTGCGTTCCTCCACCTTTGTGATGCCCTTACAAGGCTTGTGATAAATTGCATGGCCGAATTGGAATAATTCAGTAATTTCTCGAAAGGTGAGAGCCGGATTGGGTTCGGGATCCGTATCCAAAGGGTGTGAAGGCGTTTCCCGGAGAGTGAGCGCGCGGGCGGCGGCGTCTGCCGTTTCATTGCCTTCGAGGCCCATATGAGCTGGAGCCCATACAATCGTTCGAGACGCGGGGGCCCCGAGGTAGTTACTGTTTTGAAGGATGCGATGCGCAAAGAGAGGAATGTACCCCTGTTTAATATTTCTGCAGGCCCCTCTCGAGTCGGTGACGATCACTCGCGACTCCTGGTCTGCGGCGGCTAACGCGATGGCAACTTCTTCCGCATGTGTTATGTCTTGAGCTCGGAACGTTAGGCCATTTACCACGATTTTTTGGTGGACGACTGCGGCCGTGTACCACCCTCCATGGTGAGCGCCTGAGGCGTCCACGTAGAAGATGCCATGTTTGTTCCCATAGTGACGGGCCAGTGCCTCCGCCCGCGCAAGGCGCCTGCCACTGTGGTCGTCACGTGTCATGTTGGCCGGAAGAGGGCGTACGTGCAGGGCGTATCTCCAGATTTCAGGAATGCGTACGCGCTCTTCCGTAAGTGTTGGGTGGTGGATGTGTAGTCGGGCTAATAGGCGGCGACCCGACGGCGTTTTTGAAAGCCTTGTGTATTGATTTGTCAAGTGCGCCTCGTGGAGCTCAGCGAATGTGTTAACCATCCCCAGGCCCATGAGACGCTGGTTGGATGTGGTGATCGGGAGATCGAGGGCACGCTTGTACATCTTTCTGAGAATCACTTCGAGGGCGTTCTCATCAAACTTGCGCAGGTGGAGGTAAGGAGTCGAGTAGAGGACTCGATTGGTCACGAATGCATGCGCCAGCCGCAAAGCGTCTCTGCACCGTAACCCCCCGCGTTTGTTGGAAACCAGGCGGACCATCCGGCCCACCTGGTCCCCCACCTTGCGCAGTTTTGCTAGTGTGGTATCAGCCCGTCGATGTTTGTGGATAAGGAGACCAAGGACTCTAATCTCATCGTGTTCGGGTATCGGGCCGCTGGCCAGAGATAGTTCCATTTTGGTGGCGCACTGAAGCGACGGGCGAATGTGCACAAATTCGGAATTGGACGGTGAGCACTGAAGGCCGCAGCGGCGGGCGTAAACGTCCACGATCTCCGCCGCTTGCTGCAGGTTGGCCTCAATGTCTCCAACCGATCCGTGTTTGGCCCAGATGGTTATGTCGTCGGCGTACAGCGCGTGCTGGATGCCTTCGACCTTAGGCCAGCTGAGCCGGGAGTTTCATCATGGCCAGATTGAAAAGTAAAGGCGAGAGGACCGCACCCTGTGGGGTTCCTCTCGTTCCCTGTTTATATGGGCCGTGTTCTTCGTCTTGTATTCGGATGAAACTTCGTCGATCCGAGAGAAATTGCTTGATGTACTGAAACGTGTTATGTCCACAGTTCGTTTGGGAGAGAAGTTGCAGGATGATTTCGTGTGTGACATTGTCGAAAACCCCCTTCAAGTCAAGGGCGAGTACTGCCTTATCGTTGAAGGGATATTCGACAGGGTTGAGAATTTCTCGGTCGAGTTGAAGCAGAACATCTTGAGCGGACCTCTGCGGGCGGAAACAGAACATGGTGTCTGCGAATGTATGTTCATTTTCCAGAAACCCAGACAGCCTATCCCGCACCATGGTCTCCATCAGCTTTCCCGCGCAAGACGTGAGGGAGATGGGGCGGAGGTTGTCTGTGTTTATAACTTTGCCGGCTTTCGGAATGAAAGTTACCAGGGCGGTCTTCCATTCAATTGGTAGAGGTGCCTCACCAAGCCAGATCGAGTTGATGAAAACGAGGAGGGTTTCGTAGGCGGGATCGGGAAGATTAGCAAGCATTTTCACAGTTATCTTGTCCCTGCCCGGTGCCGTTCCTAGTTTCATTTTAGCTAGGGCCGCCTTGAGGTCATGCAACTGGAACGGTTGATCCAGATTCGCGTTCTCTGAACCTGCATACGAGAACGCGGGTCCTCCGGGGTCCTGCTTAGTGCAAAGATACTGGTCGCACAGTTTGCATGCTACTTTTGATGTATTTCCATCGAAGCTATGAATAGCTCGTTGGAGATGTTTTTGTGTCTCGGCACGGGTTTGAGTCGGGTCAATTAGGGCGCGGAAAAGGCGCCACGTGCTCCAGCTCGACATTTGTCTGGCCGCCGTGTTGCAGCGGTCTACCCAGTTCGAGTCGGCGAGTTGGGCCGCGTACTCTGCCGCTCGCTGGGTGAGCTCGGCGATACGAATTTTGAGCTTTCGGTTACGTTTTTGGCGGTGCCATCTGCGGAGGAGGCTGTGCCGCGCCTCCCAGAGGTGAAGAAGGTGGTTGTCCACCTCCGGAGTGGCCTCTGAGAGCTGAATTTGTGTTTCCACCGAACGAAGGTGTGTAACCAATCCTTGTGCCCACGCGTGGTAGCCTTGTTCGTGGATAGACGCCGAATTGATGTAGTTTTGCCGGAACTTATTCCAGTCTGGAAGCCGAGCTTGTGCGTGGGGTCTTGCCAATGGTTTAGTCCTTACGGTGGTATTGATAAGGCAGTGGTCACTACCGAGGGTTTCCTCGGTGTTGATCCATTCTGTGTGTACAATGTTTTTGGTAAAGGTGAGATGCGGACATGTATCCCGGGTCACGGAATTACCCAGCCGCGTTGGATATGCAGGGTCAGTGTGAAGAGTCAGGCCCAGCGTGGACGCGAGTTCCGCTAGCTTGCGTCCCCGCTTCTCTTCACGCACGTATCCCCATAGTGTACTGTGGGCGTTGAAATCGCCCACAATCACCAGGGGGTCCCTGCCCGCAGCCTTTAAAGCGCGGCTAAAGAGTGCTGCGAACGTTACATTTTTGAGTTTGGGGGAACAGTATATGTTGAGTACGTGGAGTGGTGCATCTTGTTTCTTGAGCGGGAGAAGTGTCACCATCGCATAGGAATATTCTGTGTAAAGTTCCAAGTCAACTAGATTAGCCGTATAATTTTTATGCACGCAGACGCAGGAAGAGGGGTCCTGCTGAAAGGGGATGTAATTTGTGAGGGTGACGCCACTCCCTGGCTCCTGGAGGGCAACCACCGCGGGAAGAGAATCGAAAGTTGAAAGGTAAAGTCGGAGATCCGCCCTCTTTGCGCGAGAACGGAAGCCCCGACAGTTCCACTGGACAATTTGGACGGGGGTGGCCGAATTGGTTCTTGGGGAGCGCCTGATCTTAGGGCTGCTCGCCATGGTCATTTAGATTGAGGAGGGGTTGTACTGACACTGCTCCGGAGCCAACACTCACAGGAAGGGGGGTATCCTCTATACCAGAGAGTGAGCAGTTGTCGTCGTCGGCTACCTCGGGGGTGCGTCTAGAAGTTTTGTGAGGGCGGCCGGGTAAGGGATCGCCGGGCATGCGCGAGGAGCGCAAGGAATTCGCAATTTGTTGGGCAATCATCGCGGGGATTGTCTCTTGCAATTTGGAGATGGCGCTTACCATCATTGAAATTTGATTTTCTATAGCGGCGAATCGGGCCTCTGTGGCCCCGAGGCGGGCCTCGAATGCGGCCTCCAAACTTGTTGCCGCCTTCGGTACCACGAGCTCACTCTCCATTACCTCAGCCGCGGGAGGCGAGGGGGGAGAAGAAGACTGGCTGATTTTAGATTCCAATTCGTTAATTTTTTTTAGCAGCATCTCATTTTGGGCCCTGAGTGCTGCTATTTGATCTTGCTCGGCGCTATGCGCCCTTGGAAAGGGAGTGGAAAGGGGGAGAGAGAAGCAGCCCCACCCGAACCGCTCACCTGGTGGCCATTTTTGACTGCGTTGACCCAGGCCCTGGTATCACCGCGCGTTTCTGTCGACTGTTTCGCCAGTCCGCCGTGTGGTGGCGACACCTTGGATGGTTGTTTTGCAGCACCTCCGGTAGGTGGGTTCTCGGTGTTGGAGATTTCCTGGCCATGCTGATCGCCGGGAGGCCCAAGATAGCGGCTTTTCTTCTTGGACGCCGTTTTTTTCTTTTTCGTCTTGGGTGTGCGGAATTTTGCTGCACAGTCACGAGAATTGGTGGCATGGGAGCCACCGCACAGAGAACACCGGGGAACACAGTTGTGAGGAGCCCGCACCCCCTCCACTAGCGGAGCTTGGAATCCGCAGAGTCCACAGGTGTTCGATCGCAGGTTTGGACACGCATCAGCGCGATGCCCGACGACCCCACACTGGCCGCACGCCGGGATAGTTTTGTAGCAGTTTCTCACAGAGACGACCATGTTGTCATAATGTACGTAACGGGGCTTCTCCTTACCCGCGAAAGTGATGCGTGCTTTGTTGGATGTCCCGAACTTCCGGATTTCCAGGATGGTGCCGGCGCGCGAGCACACTCGGTCTTTAAGAGTTTCCGTGGTGTCCGAGTTACGGACCATGATCACGCCGTGGCACATGTTGCCGCCGGCTTGTCTTAGGTAACCCCGAAGCGGGATCGACCCATTGTCGGAATTTACTGCGAAGTCCCCGATAAGCTGGTCGGCCGCCTCAATGTTCAGGGTATGCACAATGATGAGGTTTTGCTCTCGTGAGGGTAGAACGGAGATGGCGCGGGCCCGTTTCAACCCTAGGTACGCTGAAATGGCAGTGCCGTAGCCGGTTTCTGTGAACGCCTCGTGAAGAGAAACGCTTTCTCTGGGCTTTATAACTATGACGTAGTCTTCAGGTGTCGGTTTGGGCATTGGACGCGGCTTCCACTTCGAGAACGCCTTGTCCTTGCTTCCCGTGGCGCGCGTCGCGGGAGCGTTCACGTTTCCGACCGACGAACCGGCGGCCGGGGCGGCGCCGAACGCCGCCATCTGGGCTCTGTCTTGGGAGCGGCGGGCAGCCGCTTGAAGCAAAGCTTGACTCCGAATTTTGGGAGTATCCGTCGAATTTGAATCTCCGCTGGTGGGCACCGAGGTCCACAACATCGCCTCAGGGTCGTAGCCATCTTGTTCTCGGAGGGCCAATTGATGTTAGGCTTAACGACGGCGCCGACGTGGCCGGTCGAAAAACGGCCGTAAATTTAGAGAAAATCGGCCGACCTGGACGAATTCGGAGTCCAGGTGTTCCGCTTCGTTTTCCGGCTCGTTTGACGCCAGTTTTGCCGGGGTAGAATGATTTGGGACGTGGCCCCAGCCGAAAATCGGCGGAGCCGAAGAGACACACGTCTGCTCACGTCGCGCGCTCGCAGCGCCCCCTCTTAATAGGCGAGATAAATACATTTTTCCCCGCTAATTCGCGGCTGACACAGCTCAAAACCGTCAGACCCCACTCCATGATCGCGTACGCTGCCGAGCGCACGCCGACCACAGGGGACCTTGCTCTGAGGGAACAAAGGAACGCCGACATTGGCTGACACAAACAGGCATTTATTGCTGCAACAAAAACAATACCAGCTAGCAATAAAACACGCTAACGAATCGAAGTCGCCCGGCTCACCAGCAAGGTTACGAGCGAATGTTCGCCTACGCTAGGCCAAAGAATACTCCACTGCCGGACGGGACTGGATGCGGGAGAACGTTCCTCCCCACGAGGCCTCGCCCCGCTGGTGGAGATAGCGGAGCGCCGCGGGTGACATGTCCACTCGCGGCGACGTCCCAGCTCATGAGAGAGAGGCTCTCTCCCGCGCGCAGCAACCACGCCGGCTCTGGCGCTGTGACGCCCGAGCCCAGGGAAAGCCATGTGCAGCGCACCTCCTCGAGGCGATGCCGTAGGCGGGTGCACCGCGAGAAAGCAAACCAAATCGTGAGGGAAAGTCCCCAGAACGTTGATTGTCTTACACCCTTCTACGATGTCTTCGGGTGCAGCAGGATTCTGTAATAACTCAAATAAATAAATAGATAAATCTTAGCGGCCTTTTTAATCATTCCTTAACAAAGGAAATGCTATAGCATCTAGGATGTGGGTTTCGCAGTCTAAGTTGTAATTCCGATGTATTTCCTGCGATCACATTCGGTGCCCTTCTCCATCACTATTTTATGTAGGCAAGAGCAAATATAACAATTTAAGAGAGACACCGGCAAGCAGCCTCTCCATCCGTGAGATTTCTCATAAAGGGCAGTAATCTATGGAAGGAAAACGGAAGGCGCAAGGACCATGCCATCGGGGCTTGCTTAGACTTAAGGAAAAAAGGCAGATTGTGTTACAGTAAGCATGTGCCAACTTTTTTAGAGGGCTAGGATTACTTGGGCCCAGTTCAGAACACTAGGATGCAATTTAAAACATGAGCACTTCAGCACCACCTGTATAAAAGATTTCATGGCATGCTTTTGAAAGCAATTAAGGTGAAAGTGCATGTCGGGCAGATTGTCAAGTTGGCTATAACAGGAATGCTTTAAAAAATGGTGCCGGTTGGGAACTAACAGTTTAATGGGCTAGAAAAATCTAGCAGCGTGAGAGTACATAATATGTTTCACGATTAGGAACACATGGTAAGAATAGACATGAGGGTATAGCTGCTGTGTGATGACTGATAAGACACATTTAGGGCAGCTGGGGAAAAATATTTACATCGTTACATCGATGGATACACACTGCTTCCTGTACCTTTTCCTGGTGTTGCCCAGCGCTTCAACCGAATGTACTCTAGGGCTATTTGGTTCCATAGCAGCATGGTGAAACTGCACAAAGGGATGAGGACTACACAATTTTAATCGCGCCTTGTGTAGTGGTATTGTCTATTCTTTGCTGTCGTCCTTGTTTCGTAGCGCAGTTTTGCTAGCTCCAGAGCGTTCATTATGCGATCTTCTGTTTAAAAGATATTGTTTCAGGCCCACTGTTATTTCTCATCCACCAGACGCCTGTGCCTACAACACATTGTTCTAATCGGTCTGCAAAGTTTAAACCTCAAAATTTACTTCATTACATCAGGTGTCAGTTAGTTAAAAACAGTGATTTGGCGCTTGTGACATTGTGAGAACAAAAAAATACACGTAATTTTATGTATACAGCCGTATTTCGTTACAATACGCCGGATAATATGGACGGCGCAAATTATGAACTGTTCATCAGGGGTCGAAGCTTTTTCAATGCATTTACGCCTTCTTAACGTAATGCTTGGCCAATGGATACGGCGAAAATGGTCGAAAAAGACTGGGACCCGCATATTTTTGTCGCGTTAATATGGACAGAATTGCAAACAACTCTTCAAGGGGGCAACCAGATATTATTATGAAGCACTAGCAGTGTTAGAAGTGTATAGACAAGACTAGAAAAATCAAAAACAGGCTGAATCACATGCCTTGTTGCACCATAAAATTGACATCATGCCACTCCCGGCACTGGGCACATAGTTTTTTGCTAAACCTTGAACTGTGAGGCACACTTATAATTTCCGCTCAAACTTTCTGAAAGCCAAAGCACTTCTTTCCGGTGGCAGAGTCACTGGCAGCGGGCGACCACCATGAGGCTCTGCAACTCACCTTTTGGCGCACATTGTTCACTGCACAAAATTATATAAGTCGCCTGCTTACAGTATGACCATGCTATTATAACCTCACCGATGTCTTCCTGCAACACTAAGCGAACGTTTCTTTTAACAGAGAACACGGCAAGAAGATAAAAAGCTCCTCAAGTTCAGAGTACAAGGGGCAGCTGGAACGGAGCTTAGGGAGATGCAAAGAACAAAATTTGCGAGTACAGTCCGAGCATTAAGCCAATGGGCTCAAATAATTGTATTTTTTGCCTCGACCGGTGAACGGTTGCAGCAACACTGCAGGCCTTTTAGCAATGGCTCAGCGTCAGCATTTCGCAGCCAACCCCCGTAATATAGCGCCGAGCACATTTTGAAAAATCTAAATACACATTGTTAATGTGGTTGGAAATATGGGCGAGAATGGTTTGCCGCAGCCCCACCACAAATGTGAACAGATAATAGCGCCAAGAAACCTTTAAGTCATTATTGTGAGAGAAAAATAAGCCCCTACGTTCGAGCAAACAAAATAATCAGGCGGTAAATGAAAGGAGGACTAAAGGAATATAGGAAGCAATCTAGTGCACTGCCGACAAATACAATGTTCTCATATGACCTCCATCGGTGCCACCAAACAAGCAAATAATCAGGTTTATTGCTGGCGCTCTCAGGTAAGTAGTAGTAGCAGATGCCATGTGCAGGTGCATTGATGACATATGCATCCGAAGGGTTCAAAAGTGTTTGAAACAATCTGCTGCAGCTAATCCAGGAAGTGTTGCTTAACAACAGCGATGAAGCCGAGTTGTCGACCACCTTGGTAGCCACAGCGATGTGAAAGCAACAACGTATATGGGAGATACCATTTCGAATAGTAGAGCTCCGTAAATAACCTTTAGACCAGCGCAAGGCTTTTATCACTTCAAGATCACTGAATTTTGCCGATGGCTATGCAACCATTCCCAAGCGCTTGTCTTATATCGACTGCGTTCAACGCTGCTAAGCAAACAATTAATTTTAATCACAACAGTTTACTGAAAATGTTTTCCTTTGTTTTTAGTCATGATTTGCTAGTGTTAAAAACTCGGCCTATGCATAATTTGATCGGAAACTAGAGCGCCCTTAATGACTAGGCATAACTATATATGGGTTGCTAGCGTTTAAAACAGTAAGCTCCTGCTGCACCTTTTTTTTGCCGCCACATGAAGTGAAATGGTCATGAAAAAGAGATGCACGAGTTGGCACATATCAGATATATGGACTATGATTAGGTTTAAACAATTAATATTTTTCGTACAAAGAGTTCCTGATCTTGAGATAACATGTCACAAGCAAAAACGAACGATACTACATTTGCTCAGCCTACGATCACAAGCAGGGGAAGTTGAGTTCGTCCACTTCGTGTCAGAAATATTAATTGCCGATACTAACCCGCATATAGCAAGCAGGAAATAGAAAGATGACGCTCCAGAAGTGACAGCTGCCATGCACACCAAAGTTTTCATACCGGTTACAGAGTGCCGCTGGCACACCACCGTTATTGGACCACCCATACTCGCAAAACGCACTTTATGAAGCAGAAAGCCGGAGAATGGTGGCGACTCTTCTATAGATGCCGGAGAGAACAGCTCGACGGCCCTGCAGCCGAGCTCGTTTCGTGTACGCAAAACACTGTTCTCAGAAAAGTCACGTGGCACTCCCGGCAGTAATCGAAGACGCGAACCACGGTCTATATCGATGATATATAACGTGAAAGGAACAAAGTCTCGCGCTCACGATCACTGCAGGTATTGTGAAAAATGCGAATAGCTAGGTGCAAAGCTCCAAGATCCGATAGGAAGATCGCCGTAGATAGTTGCTTCGCGCTGCTGTTCATACAATCATTGCGGGAAATAACTCTTGCAACAACCGCAAACGGCTCCAAACGAACACTCCATGACACCGCCACCGCGCACGTCTTTTTTAGGTTTGAAAGCAACATCGTCAACTCAGTGCAGGCGACAATACAACCCAACTTGGGGAAACTTTCGCTGGCTGCTTTTGCACGCGGCAAAATTCTCAGTTGCTCTGAGCGTTTGTGATACCAATATGCGGCCAGTATTGTATGTCCCGTGGCATAGCCACTAACATCTAGGCCCGGTCTTTCACTTAACTTCGTGAGTAGCCCTCTTTGCGCAGGAAAGCAAATAACTACAATGCAGCATGTCTGCCGCATCCGCTCATGCGCCCGAAAGCTGGAGTTGGCCAACTTTGTCCATCCTCCGTGTGCAAGCAACCCTCCGTTCCATTGTTCGGCCCGTGCGCAGAGTCGCAAGGATGCACCTGCATCCGCCCCATACACGATCTTACGGTGGCATTAAGGGAGAGGAAGCGTCGGCACCACGGAACCCGAAACCGCCGGAGCAGCGGCGCAGCGGGAGTGCTCTACCAGCGGAATGCCAAATCCAAGCGCCATGTAATAGATTCCCACCCTAAGCGCTTTCCGATGAATCAAAACTGAGCCCCTATATCCAGCCCTGTTATCTCATTCCTTAGTGTAATGTAGGATGCGATGCTCGATAGGGAAGATGCGTTCGGGCGCCTAATTGCGAGATGTTAACGAGCCAGTGAGGACAATGATGGAATGATCAGGAGGCCAAGAAGGCGGTCGAGGTTAGGGGATGAGGTAGGACCGCAGTGATCGAGAACGGTAAAGGGTGATGAAATTCTCTTGACGGCTGGTAGTTCCTGCAGACAAGACTTCGCCTCAGACGCAGCGGACCGTTGCTGGCAGCTCGGTATACGACGGGGTGTTTTGGGTGCGACAAAGTGTACTCGGTTAGGAGTTTCCGACTCCCTTAGTTGTAAGACTACCATTCCGTGAGTGCACTGGAGGAACCTTAAGCCAGTTTACTTTGTTACGTTGCGCTAGTGGCGTCTTATGCTTAGGCGTCTTATGCGGAATATCTTAACCATGTTACACCATTCAACTATCTAGCGTGTCGTCTAGGTCTTTTTTGTTTTGTTTTTGTATTTTGCATCCTCTCAGAATAAATTGACCTGGTTGTAGTATCGCCTGTGGTCTCGCTCTCGCCACAGTCATTGGAGACCCACCCCGATAGCTGGACAACGAAAACAAAACAAATGTTTTGATTTCCTTTGCGTTTCTTAGCGCTCAGCTGGATGCATTTATTGTAGTCAGCAGCTTTTCCACTCGAAACTTTTCTACGAGCGTATGCTATGGTAAAAACGATTAATCCAATAGGTCGCTGCTCGATCCGCAATAATGCATTGCAATTCAGCTTTTTGTAAGACGATAACTCTGATTAGAAGCAATGCCACAGCGCCCAGGGAATGAGTGAAAGCCAACTTCTGTAATGTGTGGTGCAATAAATATTGAAGGGAATTGGAAAGATATAAGAGAGGCTTTTGTCCTGCAGTGGTTGCAGTCAGGTTGATGATGCTAAACCCACAATACAAATACGCTAAAAAAAAACTGAAGTGCAAAACATGCTGCTTTCCTTTGATAAGGCCAGCGATTTAAAAACTGATAACGGCTATTCTAGTGTGAATAACAAAAAACAAGACCAGAGCGCTGGTCCTTTTTCCTGAGGAAGACGGAAGACCGGACGAAGAAACAAGGAGTTGGTAGCTGCTGGCTACCAACAAGATAATATTATTTGGCCAATTGCGCTAACTTCGATTTAGTCAAATTAATAGAAGGAATAGTGCACAGTCGCCTCACAAAACATGTTGATGACGTCAACGGTCTCAGCTCAGCCAAGACTGGCTTCGTCGCGGATGCTCTATATGGCCCGCGCATGTGGATCTAAAGAGCAGAATTCGGCTTTCGCTACGCAAAAGGGAAGTTTCAGCTTTGGTGACTCTTGATGTAGCAAAGGCCTTACAGTGTAGAACATACTATACTACTTAACAGACTTGCTCAGTTACATCCTCCAACTTACATTTATGCGTGGATATCTGAATTTCTGAAGGACAGATACTTTCGCTGCACAGAGGGAACCCTATGTTTTAACACATATATTATTTAATCAAGAGATGGGCCGCAGGGATCGGTGCTATCCCCGCTGCTTTTTAATATTTTGGCTAGTGACATCCCTATTCGTCCTGATATTACAGTTTTTGTGTATGCAGATGACATATCTTTCTTCGCGTCAGCCAGGGATATTCATTCCCTTTACCAGATTCTGCAGGGATATTTGGATGCTTTTGGAGTATGTTTGAAAGGTATTAAGTTATCCCTGAATGTAGACAAAAGCGGCGTTTTGGTATTTCCTCCAGGCACGCCTTTGCACGTTTATTTATTTATTTATTACAACCTCAAAGGCCCCATTAAAGGGGTATTACACGTTTCATTAGTCCATCACTCTAACCAGAATCCACAAGTGGAATCCGTAAAATATCTAGGTGTTACTTATTACTCAGCATCAGACTGGAGCCTTCATATAAAGAAGAATGTGTCTAAAGGTGAACGCGCTTTAGGCCGGCTGACAAGAATCGCCAATAAAAAGTTTGGGATGCGCCGCGACACATTATTGTTACTATACAAAGCCTACATAAGACCTATATATGAATTTGCTTGCATTCTGTTCTCAGGTAGTGCCAACTACAAGATTCAACCCTTAATCTTACTAGAAAGGCGCGCTCTAGGTCTTTGCCTTGGTCTCCTAAAATTAGTTTCAAACGTCCTGCTTTATCTAGAAGCCCGTATCCCTGATCTATGTTCCCGCTTTCAAATACTCATGGTGCGAACTCTCCTCAGGTCGTTGGACCCGGTGACTTATGTAAGTACTCCTATTTTTGTGTCTCAGCCGGCCTTATTCTTTTCTCATCATTGGCCACGGTATCAAATGCCGCAAATTATGTTAATGCAGAACCTCTTAACACCAATTGGTGTTGATCTCAGTTCTTTGCAGTGGGTTGTTGACACGCCGGCAACAGTGTAATTCCATTTTGACCATATCTTTTCATCTCATGCGAAACACATGCCGGCAAACATTTTAAACGGCCTTCTCTCTGATCGCATAGAGGAATACCCCTATCATACGGTGCTTTCTACCGATACCTCCGGCAGCTGCCAAAAAGCTGCAGTTGGCATCTTTTCGCAGGATTTGGCCTGGGGCTATTCGGTCCGCATCTCTGTTTATATTCCTATATTCTTTGCAGAATTTCTGGCTTTTGGATTGGCCTTGCACAGAATTCTATGTCATGTGTTTCACGTTATTATTCTCGCTGATTGTTTGTCAGTTTTAGTCTGCCTGGAAACATTACAAAAAGATTCTCTGAGCCGTTTTTTGCGATTTTTTGTCCCATTCACATTGAAGGAGGTCTGCTTTTTCTGGATCCCTGGCCGTGCATGTATTCATTAAAATGAGATGGCTGATTACATTGCAAGGTCGGCTCTTGACGGGTGAGTGATACATCCTGCCCCGAATTTCAGCCTCCTGGCGATTTCCAGATTTCAGCGGTTCCATCACATATCAGCCATGTTCCGTGATCCCTTACTAAATACCACTGATTATCAGCACTTAGCATATAACTGAACGTCCGTTCGTGTAAAACCAGGCTGCGTGAGGTATCAATGACGTGGTTTCGGTGCAGGATTCCCAGTTTGAATTTGTATCTACGCAGGCGTGGGTTGACACCGACAAACCTATGTGACGCAGCGGGGAAGTTGAATCTGCAGGCCGTTTTCACCTCTACTGTCCACAGTTCGCACTCCAGAGGAAGAGTCACCTGTAGGTTCCTCTCTCTAGGTTAGGGCTCCCGTTATCTCTGCCAGTGTTATTATCGTTCGGTGCAAGCGCTAAATGACTTGCATTGTTTTGAATTTGTGGGATTCTCCATGATTACATAATTGCATCTGGTAGGTTGATTTGCTAATTCTTTTAAAATTCTTCGTGCTCTTCTTTTCTCACCAAAATGATGTCTGCTGTTTTACTTTAAATATTCTTCTGTCGTTTTATTGATACTTTTTTTTTCAAAATTCATGCTTGGTGCTAAAATTTTGTCGTAATCTGCTATGGAAATTTCCTTGTATATGCACTACACCTTGGCCAATCCCCCATGTGGGTATGTGCCATGCCTTAAGAGGACGAAGAAGAAGAAGAAAAAGAAGAAGTAGCTGCTGGCGTGTATTCGGCTTAGTCCTGCTGTGTTTTCCTTTGTTCACCTCAAGAGGCACACGGAATACCGAAAACCATCTCCCACCTGCGTGCACAGGCACCGCGATGCAGCGCCCATCCGGATGGCTCCGGCGGATCATTACGAAGGCCGGTCGTCTCTTCGACGCTACCAAGCGGGTGAGTACGAGTGCGTGCGCGGCCTGCAGTTCCTGAGTGCCCGGGTTGATAGATCATTGAGGAGCACTTATGTAACGAGAAAATCTAAACTGTGCCATCTTGAGGACTGATGTGCGCACATCGTAAAGGGAAGTGCAGACAACTATCCATTTCCTGGTTGCGTGCTTAGACTAATGCAGGGTAACATTTTGGTGGCTTCTGTGTTCTGTTGCTTTCAGTGACCACCTGTACATTTTGCTCAACGTGCAATGGAAGTGTGCAGCGCTGGCTTGAGCGCCCAAAAGCCACTTGTGTTAAAGCCATTGTGCATTTGGCTGCTCCTGTTATACAAGTGGAAAGCTGTTATAGGAGAGGATTTCATGGTTGAGTTACTGAGAGCGCAAATTTTCATGAAGTAAGAGGAACCCCGGCATTTTATAAGAAATATTTCTGTGAAATCGTCGCACTCTCCCTAATTTTCATGCCATGGGGTGCCTGAATTTGAAGTACAAATCAACCGTGGTTATAAAATGTCAGCCAACTCGTCGCAGTTTGCACGACAACTTCCATGCACGCTCTCAATTTTTTAGAAAGATGCTTGAAAGGAGTCGCTCCTTTAAGTAAAACCATATTCGCGTCGATCCCTGTGGAGAACGCCCTCTCATTGTGTTCATATTGGCTGGCGTACCACGTTGGGTCCACAGCAAGAAAGCTCTTCAAGGAAGTCTTTTACTCCATGATTACTCCCCTGCTGAGCGAAGGGATGTGCACATGGAAGCAGTAACAGAAAAATTACGAAGTTGTTACTCGGCCACCGGTAATAATTATACAGCACAGGATGAGAACAAAAGGCTTAGCATAAAAATAAAAATATTCCGCACGAAAAGAAATCTCCGCCGAGTTTTGGCCCAAATTTCGGTTAAACAAAGCGCCAGCTGAGCCTCTTCCACACATCCAGAAAGAGCGTGAACTAAGAGACATATGCGCATAAAGCCCATCCTAATGACGTCACCGCACACGGCGAAGTCTCAGAAGCGCTCTCCACATAGATAACTTAATGATTTTGAATGCAGTCATATTTGATTATCTGATTATGATGGCTAACGATGATTATCTGTGGCTGTTGGATCACATTAACCCACATTGGCTTATATAGACGGGGTAGTCCGTCAACGAGGAAGTTAATGGTATCGATGGTGGGGAGTTTCCAGAGGGGTCGGATTCGGTGGCCAGTGACGGAAGTTGTCCCACATAATGCTTTTATTCTTGAGCTGCACCATTTACGGCTACTATAAATTTGGATCACTAAGATTGTCTTCTCTTCGGAGCATAAGATCCTGGGTACGCAATACCGCTGAAATAATGACATGAATATTGAACCTTAAGATCAAAATGCCGTGAAGTCGTCGTCATCATGAGTCTAGCAGCGTCCATTAGAGGAGAAAGCGATCTCCGAAATCCTTCCTACTAACCATGTCCTTTGCCACCTGCGGCCAACTGAATAATAATAATAATAATAATAATAATAATAATAATAATAATAATAATAATAATAATAATAATAATAATAATAATAATAATAATAATACTAAAAATAATAATAATAATAATAATAATAATAATAATAATAATAATAATAATAATAATAAAAATAATAATTGGTTTTGGGGAACGGAAATGGCGCAGTATCTGTCTCATATATCGTTGGACACCTGAACCGCGCCGTAAGGGAAGGGATAAAGGAGGGAGTGAACGAAGAAAGAAAGAAAGAGGTGCCGTATTGGAGGACTCAGGAATAATTTCGACCACCTGATGATCTTTAACGTGCACTGACATCGCACGGCACACGGGGGCGTTAGCGTTTTTCCTGAAAAATTCTTTTTCCCACCCGTCCACCTAGCTGCCTGCCACTCCTTGTTGTGCTGGATTTTTCTTTTGGAATGCTTTCTTTTAGTATATAGGGCCATCGCTTACTTCGCTTTTTTGAATGTCAATTTCTTGTTCTTGATTTTGACTACGATATTATTAACTACCCATCCTGTTCTCTTCTGGTCACTTAACGTTCCATCTATCGTTATCCTCTAGACTCCGCGTTTCAGCCGCTTAAGTGAGTACTTGTAACATACAGCTTCCTTCAGTTTTTCTCTTCGAGGCTGCTGTTAAACTGCTGTTCATGGCCGGAAAGTAGTTGTCAAATGTACTGCACATCGATTTAATTCACACAGTTAATTCACTGTCGTCGACCTGATCCCGATCATTACGTACCCTAAGTAGATGTTCTCTTCTGCCACTTCAATATTCCGGTGACCTCTGTAAACTGTTTTTTCTCATCAAATACTGTTGACAGCGGCTGTAGATTTCTTCGAATTATCTTTAAAATAACGGTTCGGCTTTCTGTGTCTAGACCCTGGATAACGCTCTGAAAATCGTCCCGTGAGGTAGTTACCTAAATGAAATCATCAGAGCAACGAAGAAAACTTAGGGGTTTCACCCCCCCCCCCCCCCCCCAAGCTCTTCCCGGTCTGCTTCTCTAAATATTTCCCATAAACATGCGGCGAATAATAGTGGAGTAATCGCGCCTCCCTGCATGCCACCCTCGTGACCAGTAATTTATTGCTTTAAGCATGAAGGATGTTCGTGGCTGCTCGACCGCTATGGATAGATATCTACTAGTTCCTTTACATATGCCCTGCAACTATAGATGGAAACAAAGGAGTGGCTTGGAAGCAGAGGGTAATAGGTCATCGTAGCCCTTTTATGCGAGGCATAACAACAGGAAAAACTGGGAAATATGGTGACAACTAGCACTCCACTAACCCCAGCTATTCATGGGCTCCTCCACATTTTTTCCCAATAATAATAATAATAATTGGTTTTTGGTGGAATGGAAATGGCGCAGTATCTGTCTCATATATATGGTTGGACACCTGAACCGCGCCGTAAGGGAAGGGATAAAGGAGGGAGTGAAAGAAGATAGGAACGAATAGGTCCGTAGTGGAGGGCTCCGGAATAATTTCGACCACCTGGGGATCTTTAACGTGCACTGACATCGCACAGCACACGGGCGCCTTAGCGTTTTTCCTCCATAAAAACGCAGCCGCCGCGGTCGGGTTCGAACCCGGGAACTCCGGATCAGTAGTTTTTCCCAAGCCGCAGTGCATGAATTTTGGCCAAATGCTCTAAATGCACTGCTTCCGCAATTTCATCGCAGGGCTCCCGGCACCGATTTCGACGGGGAATTTTCTTGCTGCTCGTGATGGCCCCTACTAGAACAATTCTGTTCTGCCGGCCAGGCTTTGCGGCCCAAGGCAAACATCCAGGCGTCTCAGATGCAAGCCATGGTGCTGTCAACGACGTTGGCCGTGCTCGTACTCCAGTAATGCCCACATCGCAAGGCAATTGTCCTCCCATTTGCTGTTTGAATCTCCGCGAGCCATTTTACGCTTGGGGCGAAGCGCCTCTGTCTTTCTCTGTAGTACTGCACGAACAGCGCTGCCTCAGCGCTCAGTAATTACACCTGATTTGATTACAACTAATAGTTGTCAAGATCGAATCAGAAGCCTTGAAAAATCTATTTAAAGACTGAAAGGCATGACTATCAATGGCTTCGTGTAGAAATCATGACGGTCTAATTTAAATGAAGCCGGAAACCGCAGCTGTGCATTTAGAGCTTTAGAAGTTCTGGTGTTTTTTGTACACCTCTTTATCTGTAGTTTTTTTTTTTTTTGCAGCGGTGCGTGTGTTAGCAACAGTCTTCCTGGTAACGGGCTCTGCTGCTTCCGACGACAAAATAGCTCACAACGAAAACATTATCTGAAACCTATCTCATCATTTGATTTCCGAAACTCGAATGTTCCACACGGCCACTTCGAAAAGGTTCACACACAATGGTCGAGCCTCTCAGCTGGAAAGCTAGCTATGGGTGATGCCTTACAACTTTTCTTTCTCCAGTATTTGCGGGTTCCAAGCAGTGCTCCGCATTTCATTTGAAGGTCGAAGGTCGAGTAAAAATCTAAATTTTGACCCACAAAGCCAGATTTCGATACGCGGGTTCTATGGGAAGTTTCGTTACTGGGACAAGATAAGGGATCATGCTTTTTCATTAACTTATTCGAGGATATTGTTCTGGAGGGGCTGAAAGTGGGCGCTACTATGGGTAGCGGGAGAGGAAGAAAGGAGAGCTGATAGCTACAGAATTTTCGCACTAGATGTGGTGAGCCTTCCGGTCGATTTCTATTTTCGCTGGCCTGGACAAATAGCCAAAAACATCGCAGCCCAGTGGCAACCAGCGGTACCAGATGGGTCACCTGGTTCTGGTTACTGACAGACGCCGATCTTGATTTCTGCTCGCAGAAACCCTCCTGATGCTGCGTTTTTAAGAGACTGCCAGAATTGCAAGCCGTGGTGTATTTTAGCCATTGCCTTCAGTTCTTTAACACACTGCGCGTTCAGCTTCGAATGACCAGGTAGCGGATTTAGGGTCTGCCCCCGCCCCTCACACTCCCCCAGTCATTTGAACATTCCCTCGGTTGTGTGCTGAAAAATCGCTGAAGCACTTCTCGCCTTCCTTAAGTGCCATGAAAGTGAGAATAAAGTTAATCACCTCGTTAAACTTTTTATGTGTTGTTGATTAAAGATTCTTACACAATGCAGTAGGTGTTAAATAGCAACCGGTTGCGTTTCGGAATCGGTACATTGCGCCTGATAGATTTAGTAACATTCAGTAAGAGTTATGGAAGTGGCATGGCGCTCCCCGAAGAAACAACAAAAATGGCCTGTAAATATATACTCATCGAGGTGTGCTGCCAAAGTTACATCTCTGCTGTTGGGCCCGATGGTTGGCTACAGCTGTTTTTTTTCGCTGGCTTGCAACGTCCTGTAAGGCTTCGCACATTCACTAGCACGAAATCTCTCACGAATACGTGGATATTCGTTGGGATCAGATTCCACTCTTTCGATCTGTAGCACACTGGTGTCAGCTTTCTACAGACAAGTGAGCCATGTTTGCAGCACCGCATGCGTGGGCGATATGTATAGTGGAACGCAAACTGACTAGTCATCAGGTACATGACAATTCTACTTCGGCGTACTGACGTGAAACTCATCCATCCAGACAGAGTAGTGAAATCTCGGCTTAATGATTTAAACTTTGCTTTCTTTAGCCCTCAGAGAAACACCGTTGTATACGGGCTTGCAGGGATACGAAAACAAAACTTATGACTGCAGCCGTCAAAAAAATAAAATCCGAATTCGTGGTAACCAGCGCAAGAACTGCGACAAGAAAACGGTCTGCCGTACGCCACACTCTTTTCCTTTTTGCATGTTCCATTCCACAGACACATATGAAAACGACTGGTCACAGACTGAATGTGTTGATAAATGATTCTGGAAAGACTGAATTAATTAGTTTTTATAATGGGAGTGATGTCCTTGTTCCCTTGTGTGAGTAAAAAGGCCGTTCTAATTAGCTCAGGCGTCAGGAGCACATTCCGCGGCACAGGATGGAGATTTCATTACATTTGAGCGATTAACTGCGCAAGAAGCCCGTGTGCGCTGGTTGCTTGCAAAATGTTCTTTGACAGTATTTTTATTATCTATATCAACGCCTACAATTCAAGAAAAGGAACAAAAACTTCATGTAGCATGTTCATGCAGCAAATTTTGAATATTAGCTAGACTACACGCTTTCAAATACGTTAAATGCTCCTTAAAATATGTTGTCGATTCTAACGGCACAAACCTACATCATAGCGCTGTAAACAGTGAATAACATTGTTCTGTTTGACAGCCTACGGAGTGCAGGCGCCCAAGGAAGCACACGGACATCGTCCGAGGGCCGAGGTGGTGAGCTGCGCTCTGCAAAGAGAGTCTGAGTCTCGGCGCTGCTCCCTTGAACGGCCGTTTGGTGTGGCGCGCTGAGTCGCCACAGCCCTCGCGCAGTCACGAAGTGCCACCGATACGGAACCATGATGCCCTGTGGGACTTCCCCGATCTGTACATAGATTATTGGGCAAACTGGACGGCCTGTCCGACAATAACCGCGCTCGTAACGTCGACACCCGAGCGCAGAGTGCAGAGGGACACCATTCGGGCTACCTGGGGCCGCCTCGACCAGTACTCCAACTGCAGCCTGCGCGTAGTCATTTTCATGGCCCTCAAACATGAACCAACGCTGAGCCGCCTTCTTAAGGTAAGCCTTCTGCAGCGGCGCCGCACAGGAGCATTCACCGTTACTGTGAAAACGTGAGCGCGTGTTTCCCGGTACTCTTGTATTATCAGATTGCGAGATTTGTGAGCCTGTATAAGGTAAGCGTATGTGGCACATGACGCAGTAGCACGATGTGGGAGAGTGTCCAAGTCATTTTGAACATGAAAGAATGCGGTCCTTCATTCGCGGCAACCGCGATCGCAAATGTACGTATGCTGCCTCAGAACCTTCTGTTTTTGCAAGGTGTATACCTCAGAACTCTGCTCAGACTACTGGTGTTTCTTAGAGACTGATACAGTTCTTCGGTGATAGGCCAAAGAAACGTGCGTTTGTGCCTCGTTTTCCTCAACTTCGCGCCTTTGGGCTGGGCTCTCACTATTGCTTTTTATGTTCACACTCTTTTAAACCGTCTGTAACAACACGTGGTACGTGCAAGACACTATCAATGTTCCATCTTTTTTTTTGCCCCACTAACATTTGCAGGTCAGTAATAATAGCGGCATATTATCTGCATTTGATCAGTCACTGGTCATATTTAACCGATGGCTACTGCAAAATTTTGAGACATAATTTGTTGCCATTCACTGTTTCACTCACACTCGTGACCGGTCCGCTTGCTGAATTAGCCGGTAAGCTGAAATCGTGGCCGCTTTATGTAAAAGTGAAGTTCTGCACCGCTAACAAGTCAGCCACACATGCCTGGGAGGCAATAGTCCGCGTTCGCAGCTATTGTTGCGTACGCAGCCCGAGGCATACTCTTTAAAGGAGAAATATGTGGTTCTTTTTTACTCTGGTCGGCTATATTTGATTGGTCTGCTGTCTCTTTCCGTCACGAAACACAATTCCGTGTCACCTTTCATGTGCCGCACAGATGTGGTATAGTTTACGCCGATTGCTAGCATGTTTTATTGTAGCGTTGCGTCGTCGTTTCGGCGCATGACAAGAACCAGTGGGAGAAGGAATGGGCAGAGAGAGAGAGACAAACGTGTGGCGCACCGCACTGATGCGTCAGGATGCTTCCACCGTTAGTGACGTCACAGGTAGAGAGGTAACAAGTGCAATGCACTAAGCCATACCCAGAAATTAGCCAGCACACAAGCAGCGAATTTTCAGTGAAAAATTGCTTATGAACGTAATTTTGTTCACATATTATAACAGTGTGCTATAAAAATCAATACATCTGCAGATCTTCTCTCTCCAAGCTTGAAGTTTTGGCTATTCACGTATTTGCTGTCTTTGAAAACGTTCCCCATCGGTTTTCTATGGCAGCTTCAAATACTCGTTGTGGGGGATTGATAAAATTTTAAAGAAAGCTTTAGACCATTACTATCAGTCATTCTATAACACCATTCTGCAACTTTCAACACTGGCATCATAACTAAAATTGTTGCGCAAGAATCCTTGACTTTCACCGTGTAAGACCATTACAACGCGCCACAGCCCCACTGTGTTGTACCAGGTCCGGCATCTATCTTATATGTATCAATCAACGGTGATTCGCGACACAAGTTCTCACACTAACTGAAGCTGCGCGTGACACAACCTTGCCATACACCCTTACCGGACACCCTATATATACCCTTCTTCAGGATATTAACGTGGGGTTAACACACAAAAAGGAGTCAGCGTTTCGCTGCACACTATCCACAGTTTCATTTCGCATTTCCTCGAGGGTAAGCATAAGGTGTTTCTTTTCCACGTGATTGAATTGCCAAAAAGGTGTTCTCCTGCTACCGTTGATCATACGCAGGCGAAAAAGAAGCAGTTCCACGACATCGTGGTCCAGCGGGACACCTCGGACATCCGCCAGCCCGCCTCGTCGACCGCCGCCCTGCTTGTCGAGTGGGTTCCGGCGAAGATGGCAGGCTCGCAGTTCGCCTTGCGCGTCACCGACGACACGCACGTGCACGTGCGCGCACTGCTGTCCACGCTGAGCCGGTTGGGCGGGGCGTCAGCGGCTGGGTTCATATTCGGGCGAGCCTCGCAAAACAAGCAACACTTGGAGGGCTGCGCCTACATGGTCAAGTCCAAGGCGTTCCTTCACCTGCAGCCGACGTTTGCCGACGAAAACCTCGACGAGAAGAGGGTCCATTGGTCACTGGTCGATTGGCGCGCAAGGCGGGGCTCGTCGCTGTGCACCTGGAAGGCTTCGGGCCCTGCGACCGTCGGGTAGCGGCTGCTCAGCTGGATGAGCTTCTGACCACCGGCAATGATTCTGCGGCGCATCTAACAATACGCGGACTGACGCCCGAGAAGATGGTGTTGCTTCACCGTAGGATATCCACTACGCCCAGCCTCACCGCCTTATTCCGCGTCGCGAGATTAAGGACAGGATCACACCTTGATTCCATGATATCATGATACAATTGCATGACTGATATATTCTTTGCGTGCGGTTGCAGACAGACATGGGAAGAAATACTTCCGACCGCTACGAATGCTTACCGAACCTATTTAAGCTATTTATGCGGAAATAACTGTATCTTCACAAAGCGTTATGGTAAGTCTTTGCCGTCATTAGCATAAACCAGTTCGTATATTCCTTTCCTTTTGGTGTGCTTTGTTGCTTTTTCGTTCACATTTATGAAGAATTCATTAGACGTGTTCGAAAAGATGCTGCAGATGCACTTCGCTGGCTCCATCGCAGAGTATTTTGCTGGAAACGGCCTTGCTAAAATACTGATAATCAATAGCCGGGTCGCCGACTCCTACTGCCGTTTTAAAGCGATAGCGTTAAGTATCCCGGGGCGCAGAAAAGCCGGTGTCGTCACTGGCATGCGCTGTCAGCGTTGTTTAACCTGGACGAAAATCCAAGAATAATCCCCAGAGAACCATCCTAATTGGGCCACCAAAGTGGCCCATGGAAATCGCAGATGCGTACCTAGGTCACGTGACTTTGTGGCGTCATCTCAACCTTCCCACCGGATTGTGAGCAAACTGCCTACTGTGGCAGGTAATGGTTAACGCATTGTAGCGAGTCGTTTCTCGGGCAGAGCAACCTGGGTCACACAAGCCCCATTGAAGCAGCGCCTGCCATCGCGGGTGCACTGGCGCATCGCTTAACCATTGCGCCAGGAATGGTATGACGGCTCCCAGGGATCTACTAGACTACAAGGACTCTATTATTGTAAAACCCATCAACGCTATCGCGTCCCTTAAGGAAGAGCTTGTGCTCCCCCCTCCCAATTTTTATGTTTAAACACATTTTGTGTGGTCCGCTACCTCTCACTGAAAGGAAAAGAGCATAAAATTACTGTCAAACAGTAAAACTACGAAAGAGGCCTCGCAACCTACCGTCCGTTGACAACAGAAGTGCGACAGAAGAGTCGTTGGAGAGGGTCTACATTTCACCAACGTAAAGTGTTGAGAAACAAAAAGTAAAACACACACACACACACAAACACACACACACACACACACACACACACACACACACACACACACACACACACACACACACACACACACACACACACACACACACACACACACACACACGCACGCACGCACGCACGCACGCACGCACACACACACACACACACACACACACACACACACACACACACACACATATATATATATATATATATATATATATATATATATATATATATATATATATATATATATATATATATATATATAAAGTCACAGTATGGCTACGTCTCTCGCGCGTTTTCTCCAGCGTTTTCTCCAAAGATCCCGGAGACTGAAGGAGCTGTAAACGACGTTGAAGTTTCTCCATATCAATGTCACATCTGCTTTTGTCAGCTGGGTCAGTGTATCGCGAGCGCGGGAAGTACTTGACAAAACCATCAGAATAAGCGCGAAGTCCCAGAAATCTGCGGACGGCTCTCTTGTCGTCAGGCTGCAGGAACTGGGCAATACCGGCGGTCTTCTGTGGCTCAGGGCGTAGGCCGTCCTTGCTGACGATGTGGTCTAGTAACTGCACTTCTCTGATTTCAGGTTAAGTCAAGAAAACTTGATTGCGTCAGGTACTGCCTTCAGCCGCTACAGGTGTTCCTCATAGCTCGTAGCTAAGAATACACCATCGTCAAGATAGGTTTGGCACTTGAGTCCTGAATTCACTGCGTACATAACTGAAAATAAATGGCAAAAAACACGCCAGAAGACTAGAGGACAAACACGGCGCTGTCTCGCAACTGAAATATTTAATACGTGACAGTCGCAAACTTACACACTCAAGGCGGGCGTAAACAGTAGTCTGCACCGCTGGTCGGAAACAATCGGGAGCTGCGTAAAAAAATCGTATCATGGTAATTTTTGGTTGTAGTGATTGAGGACTGATCGTTGTATGATAGGGAATGACGAGTTAATGAAATCATTGTAACTGTTATATTAATTGAAGAAATGAAAAAAAAATTGGGAAAATTGGGTCCAAAGGTGTCAAAATGTTCACAATTTAAAGCCAATGCTTGATAATGGTACCTAATAAAATTTCGAGCTTGTAACTGAGCAATTAAATAAATGAAACTACAGAAAAAATTAAGAATACGTTCAAAGGCTTGCCTGCCACGGTAGCTCAGTGGTTATGGCGGTCGTCTACTCAGCCGGAGTGGTCGGGTTCAAACCCAACTGTGGCGGCTGCCTTTCGATGGAGGCGAAACACAAAAGGCGCCCGTGTGCTCTGCGATGTCAGTGCACGTTAAAGATCCCCAGGTGGTCAAAGTTATCACAAGAGACCTCCACTACGGCATCTCTTTCTTCCTTTCTTCTCTCACTCCCTCCTATATCCCTTCCCTTACGGTGCGGTTCGGGAGTCAGCCGAGATGTGAGACAATTTCTGCTTCATTTCGTTTCCTCAAAACCCAATTTGTAGTTTCATTTTAATTTTCAAAGACATTTTCCAACGGGAAAGGCGTAGCGCCTAACGTGCTGTGGCATTCCGTGCCTTCCCTGGGAGCGCTGCAACACGCTGGGTCTAGGAGCTCTCACCAATGTGGCGAGGGCTCCTTGTTGTTGTTGTTGCTTCAAAAACGATGGCACATACCCAACCACCGGGGGCATCTGCCTCTAAACTGTCGTCTTCGGTTCAGATGATGCAGTTTGAACTCTCTTACTGTCTGCACGTGGCAGCTATTGTGGCTCAGCTTGAGCCAGTGGGCACGCCCGTGCACTTTCCTTCCCATTCTTCCTCCAGTCGCAACAACAACAACAACAACTCTCTGTCGCGTTCCACTCATAAAGGCGAAGCTTAAGCGTCCTCAATTTTTTTTTTCTCAAAAGGATGCGATGACGTGGAAATTTCTGCATTCTTCGGCTCCTTAATTTTCAAACCAATGCGCGCCGAGCACCGTGGCTTTACCATGTGAAGAACAAACACTACTAATTATTGAATGAAAATGAGCGGAAGAAAAAAGAGCCAACCGCAGAGATTTTGTAAGCGCGAGCTGCTCCGCTTTGGAAGGAGAAGAAAAGGTTAAAGAGAAGGCAGCGCCTGCTGAAGCTTGTTGTTTACCTATAGTCACGGCTTCACCAACGCATTTTCAAAAGGGGTCGCACACAAAAGGTGGTGGAAGCAGAGCCAACCGCGGTCAGCCGTCGGGCAGCGTACCGTCCATGGCAGAAGTGATGCAGCCGAATACTGCGAAGGCGGGAGCGGCACCCACCGACACCAGTGAAGCAGGCTCGACGAATCATGACCCCAAAGCAAAGTTAGAGGCATCCATAGGTGAGCAATTTTTCTATGTGTATCCGCTGCGTAACTGAAGCATTATCGGCGCATTCATTGTTGAAGAACGTTCGTTGGGTGGGCACATTTGCCATCACCGTTAACATGAAGGATGCTTCAAGAGAAATATAGCAAAAACAGAAAGTCTGTGAGGGCTGATGGCAATCGGTTTGGTAACGGTGGTTCATACATCCGGTCTATTCGCACCGGCAAATACGCGATACTGGCCAGTTCCCCAATTTAGACCGCACTATACAAATCAACTAAACCTCTGGTATTTAAACCCGTTGCAGTGCCCTTTCACTGGTCAATACGTGGCCTCCAATTTCTTGCCTACAAAGGGTTTCCCAGTATTAACGATTGGCTCTCAGTGCGCAAAAATTGGCGCTATTTTCTAGCAGTGCCAAAGACTTAACATCTCTGCGTCTCGATTTAAAGCCACGTATTATGTACCCCCGCTTTCAGCAGCTTCTCAGTTGAGACGCTGGTGGTAATGCCTAGTGCTTTTTATAAGCCCTCCTAACCAGAGTGTCTAGTTTCTGTTCCTCGCTCTGGCTGAGATCCAGGAACGGTGTTGCATACGCGATCCGGCTAATAATAAACACGTGTGTTAGGCGCAAGAGGCAGTGCTCCTACAAACCCTAATCTTTGAGTGAGATTCTACGGAAGATCTTAGTTACCTGAGTCAAATAATGGGGTAACTTGTTTATGACAATTTTGGTTTTTACATTCTCTTGGAGAAGGAAGCGACACAGAATTTTGATTACTGGCACCCTAGGTACCCTGCTACCCCCACTAGCACCTCCACCGGCGGGTAGAGTCTTGGAAGGCGTCTTTCTTTCCCTTTCTGTTCCTTCGATGAGACAAGGAAACTTTCAGACTTATGCGGAGAGCAGGACAGTCCTCTGGCAAGAACGTGTTCTTCTACCCTCTCCGCCGCTATCTGATGTCTATGCGGGATATCGGCATTGGAGTCCCCACATGTCCGAATACTGCTATCGTCAGCGTATATGGTATGTTGGATCCCCTGTATTTGCCTTAACGTTAGGGAGGCGCAACTTTGGAGACTCGATTCCACGCGGGCAGGAAGAAAGATCCTGGCCAGCTTATGGGAGAACCAAAAGGAGTTTTCATACGTGGCAGCGGAACTGGCTCTTCAGGTTCAAAAGAGACTGAAGATCGCTCCAATTTCGAAGAATATGCACCCGACACACAACAAGGAGCGCAGGGCACATAGAGTCAAAGTTATAAGAGAAAGACTAATAGGGGTAGACTCTAGTCAAATTACCTACTGCGACGCGGCCTGTTGCCTACAAGGGGCGGCGGTAATGGCAATAATCGAGGGCGACTACGAAACGGTGCTCTCCGGATCCCTCAACACTAGAGACTCGCTCATAGCGGAAGAGGCCGCATTGGCGTTAGCCCGCAGGAGCCCCAAAGCAAAATTCATACTTTGTGACAGCAAGATAGCAGTAAGAAACTTTAATAAGGGGATCAGTTCGAAAGAAGCGGTTAAGAAACTTAGACAATAGGTATTGGATAGAGAGATCTCAATCATATGCGTCAAGGCTTACGTGGGGATTCCAGGCAATGAGGCTGCTAACAGTCTCACCCGAGATATCTACACTCGGGCGGCCGTGGAATCTCCCTTACCCGGATCGAAAGACCCGCTCATCGCGTACACAGGAATAATGGCTTAATACAGGGATGACAGACTAGACCTCCCACCTCTAGATCGGTCTCTCACACGTAAGGAGTGCAGAGACTGGAGAAAATTACAAACCAACCGATTCTTTCCCCCTTATCTATAAGGGGAGGGAGGGGAACCTCCGAACTTCTGCACCAAATCCGGAATGACAGCTAATCAGGATCATCTCATTTGAAAATGCCCCGAATTTTCTGGGAATATTGATGGAATCACAAAGAAAGTAACCTTGTATGCTCTCCTCCGGAAGCTCGAGCAATCCGTCTGGCACGGGAAGCTTTGCGAAAGACGTCCCCCTGCGGGGCTCCCTCTCCATTGGAGGACCCCCAGGGGCTGAGTGAGCGAGCGAAGGGGCCTCTACATCGACTCCAATAAAGTTATCTTGATCTTGCGTCTCGTGAGTGCCTTGGAACATGGAGGATGGAAGGCCCCGACATTACCCTTTTCAAAGCGGAAGTGAAGTCTCATCACTTTGAGTGCCGCAAATCATGAAGCCAATATTGATTAGCGTGTACGTTAATAGCTCAGCGACCGAGCATCCGCGAGCAGTTCTGATTGTCTGCTACCGCGGAAAGCCTCTTCCATTCTGCCAATAACTTGGTTGAACTGGTTGCAGGCGTCGTTGACATAGCTTTTGTCCAATGAGAAACCAAGAGCGGCAATGCACTGATCTATGTACAATTTCTTGAGGAAGATTATGGCACGGCAAATAATACGCCTCCATGTTGAACGAGTTTCCAGGTTGCACAGTTCAAAAAATATACAACTCAGTTATCGTTGCTTACGAAACTTGGATGCACTAAACAGTTTCTAATAAAAATGTGCGCGGAACATGGCAGACAACCGCGCAACTATGGCTGTCGTGAAGAGCATATACTGTTATTCGCGTGAAGCGTGAAATTCACATGCCGGGCTATTCTACTTTTTAATTATTTTGGTTGACACAAAATACATGCCATTATTAAGGATTCCATAAAGCGCATTGATCGATACACACCGGTATACGCCGCTTTTTCATATCACGCTGCACACGGTGATTCTTCTGTGTACGGAAAATGAATGTGCTAGCTGCAAGTAGTCAAATACACTGCGCTTCTTGATGTGGACAAAAATAGAATTACTTGAAATTGATATTCGATTCCATGCTCACGAAAGCTGAGATGCATCGATTATTTTTTTTTTCACGTATAAAATCAATTGTGGTAGGCGTACCCTTAGTACGCATACCATACATCGCCTGTCTACAACGTCGACACGTAGTTTCTAGGTTACTACAAACAGCCGGCAAATTTTTTACCACGCCTTTGAATGCACACTGCGGGTCTCAATAGTCCACATCGCCACCTGTCGCACGTGCCGCAAGGTAACGTGCACTGGTGGGTGGCCTTTGCGCGCATAGGAGGCGCTGGTTTTTAATCCCGTTTTCTAGATTTTAATACCTGATGAGCCAACACTGGTCGCTAGCTATAAATCTCTCATTTCAATCAGGAGCGTATCTGTATTGTTTGAAGAGCCAATTTTTCTAATTGAACTAACCAGATTACTGCTTAGCAAGGTTCACCCGATATCTTATGACCGCCAACGCATGCATCCCTATGCCCGAAAAGCCATCTTGTTACCTTATAAAGCATGCTTGTAAAAAGCGTCGGACCTCCTTCAACAACCACCGTAGTTATTTGCGGCACTGCATTGTTCCAGCCTTTATTTTTAAATGTACTTGTTCTTACCAGTAATGCGAATACCTTAACATGAAGTCATCACATGACGACGTTGCTTATTTATATATGCGCTCAACTTTGTTTCTGTCTACGATGGGTTCCATCTTGCAAAGCATGCAGGACAATGTATTGTCTTTGGACAGGACATTTTACAAGACACGACATTATTTATTCAGCTCATTCCAGCTGAATACGTCTGAGCCACAGGAACTCCTCAACAATGTTTCCTCTCTTCGTTTGGACATTGCCTACGTACCACACGCCACAGAGTGCTGAACGGAACTCATACAACGTGCATACTTTCCTTTTGAAAGTTGAATATTTGCGGAAGAATAAAAAATAGCATCCTAACACTGAGTGGGGGAAGGAATGTACGCAGCTTGACTGCGAACTTGTGGAATCGCTACCGGCATAGAATGCTGAATTGATTAAAAGAAAATAACACGAAGCAGGCTGTCAGTTTGCCAGCCAGTTCGGGGGAACCTATTAATGAGAAGACAGAGAGTAAATAAGGTGGACCAATACAATTTTGTTCCCGCCTCTAACACATCCCCTCTGTGCTCACCCTCCCTGGAGTGCAAGCCCTCCCTAAGAGAGGGTGACAACACCGCTGTTCAGTAGTGTGCCACTACATTTGCAGCCACGAACCCACAAGGCCAGCAAGCGGCAATGGCGGAAAAATTGTACGCCAAAAATGGCAGCGCGCATATAATCTCAAGAAGGTCAACCATTTAGAGCCATATCGCAAAATTTCACTATCAGTTCACGAGCCCACCCGCCGCGGTGGCTCAGTGGTTAGGGCGCTCGACTACTGATCCGGAGTTCCCGGGTTCGAACCCGACCGCGGCGGCTGCGTTTTTATGGAGGAAAAACGCTAAGGCGCCCGTGTGCTGTGCGATGTCAGTGCACGTTAAAGATCCCTAGATGGTCGAAATTAATCCGGAGCCCTCCACTACGGCACCTTCTTCTTCCTTTCCTCTTTCACTCCCTCCCTTATCCCTTCCCTTACGGCGCGGTTCAGGTGTCCAACGATATATGAGACAGATACTGCGCCATTTCCTTTCCCCAAAAAACCAATTATTATTCACGAGCTTTGGAATGAATATGACCTCACTCCGCTCGTTTCTCTGCGCAGGCAACAACACAAGCGGTCATACCCCCGAAAGCCCTGCCTCCGTGCCCTCAGTTTCTTCTCCACCAGCGTCGTCGACTTCGTCAGGTGCACAAAGCAGCCCAATCTGTTTCTTGGCGAAAACCGAGATTCGGCCTGGTGATGCCACGCTTGGAAGCGATGCCGAGCCACCCAAAAGTGGCACCGATGACGCCAGTGAACGCTGGAGCACCGCTACTTCGCTCTCCTTGCATGTGAGACAGCCTACTTTCCGGATGCATCCTGATATTGAGGCGCATGTAGTCTGAGAGAATACATGATATTGCACGCCAGTGCACACCAGTGCTCCGCTCTCAACTCAGGGGCTTTCATCAATCCGCCTGCTAGTGGTTTACTTCCTATTAAGGGCTCATCAGACTCAAGAAAATAACACAATATTAAAATAGCTCAGCGACAGGGCAACAGTGATAGATCTAGAAGAATCTAACAAAGTATCCCCAACAAAGCAGTCTAGCTCTAAATAATCCAAAATTTAAGCAAAAACCCTCTTGTGTTGCGTCACGAGGAAAGCTACGCTCCTTGGAAATGCTTAAAAAACTAGATTTTATGTATCATTTAAATCAATCAGAAGAAGAATTTCAGAGGTTTGTTGTGAGGAATAAAATTCTTAATTTCCTCTTAGAATGAAAACAAAATATTTGAAACGAATTCTTGAAATTAGTACCCTAGACTACATCAGTGCTGCTCACTCTGAGCGCGTGAGGAAATAGGAGTAGAGAAATCTTGCATTATTCTGCAAAAATAAAGCACTTACACCCCGCCCTTACAATTCTACTGCGCAACACTATTAATTTCTAAACGTCTTGCGAGGTCGCACGCCTATGCTGCAGCATCATGATTCTAACAAAAGCAAGTGCCCGCGCTCTTTGCGGTTCAACGGGTGAGACAGGAACGCCTCTATTCTTTTCTGTTTTATGCAATTATATTCTCTTAGTAGGATCGAAAGGGGGCTTTTTTGAGGAGACTAATATTTCCAAGGGAAAGCATGTGCTCACTTCACAAGTTTTAAATCTCATGGGCTTTAGTTTCAGCCACCATACAATAAACCATGCCTGAACTGTCACAACAAGACAGAGCGGCATATTAGTGCAGTAGCCGTGGCATGCTAGGAACTACTCCGAATGTGTACGTGGTTTTTAATGCGAAAGCATCTCTTGGCTCATGAGTGACGTCACTGGAAGCTGGGGAAAGGCGCTGTGGACGGAAGTAGTGGATAGAAGCTGTGGACATAGCGTGCCCGAAAGAACTCAAGAAAAAACGGCGGGGTGGGGGGGGGGGGGGGGGGTGAGGTGTAGGTGAGAATCGAACCCGGGCATCGGACGTGCGAGACGGAAACTCTTCCACTCCGCAACTACGGTTTTGCTTTTCTCACCATTTGCAGTTGAATAACGGCAAGTCTAGTGAATGCAGAGATGTCTCTTAAAGACATCCTCGAGATATGGGTTTATGTGGTTTAACGTTCCGAAGCAACTCAGGCTATGAGGAACGCCTTAGTTAAGGGCTCTAGAAATTTCGACCACCTGGGGGTTCTTTAACGTTTACTGACATCGCACAGTACACTGGCCCCTAGAATTTCGCCTCCATCTAAATTCAACCGCCGAGACCGGAGTCGAACTCACGTCCTTCGGATCTGCAACCGAGCACTGTAACCACACAGCCACCGCGGCGGCTGGTCCCGGGAATAGTTTTTGTGACGCGGTTGGTATGTCGACGGAGAGTGGGAGAGTTTTGGCCTAATGTTCCTCAATCTTCCCACTTGGCGCCTCCCCCTTTGTCAACCCGTAGATTGTGTCACACAAAACGCTAAATCACCCTTACAAGGTATCCTTATTTCATCCCCAGGTCCGGCGGGAATAAATTCCTCCACTTGGGGATATCTGACGTGCACTGACATGACCAGAACACGGACGGCTTAGCGCTTTGTGTGACACAATTCACGAGTTGAGAAAGGTCGAGGCGTTAAGTGCGAAGACTGAGGAAGATTAGTTATCAGCAAAAGGAAAAGGGCCGGAACTCTCCCACTCTCCGTCTACATACGAACCGCGCCACCATTACAGCGAAGGGAAGAGAGAAATTAGACGTGGTATTGGAAATGCATCAATCGCCTTAAAAGAAGGGGGAGGTCTTTGTGGCGTGAGGCGGTCTGGTGGCCAGGAGATCTTTGGCGCTCACGACTTCGATGGCTCGCTCCATGGCCTGGCCTGAGCCAACCTCGTCACGACCAGGTCTGACCTAAGCAGCGCAGCCTCCCAGTGCTCGAGATTAGTAAGCTCTAGTTCCTTAAGAGGGATCTGCTGCGCAGTCCCACAAAATAAGTGGTACGTTGGTTCGGGCGCCACACCGCTTGCATAGGGGAGAGTGTGCAGCCCTCTACACGCCTACGTACTGGGCGGCGTTAGGGACAGAATGCGTCTGGAGCTCCCTCTATATAATGGTGGGTGATATATTTGTGTCCGGGAAGGAACACCGTTCTGACCAGGCGATTGTATTGGGTGATTTCATTGTAGAGCGATTTCACTGTAGGCGGCTCACGTAGGTCACGGGACCTTGTGGCGTCATCACAATCTGCCCATTGAATTGGGAGGACACTGACCACCGTGGCCGGTGGTCGTTAATTTAATGATTCGTCGCACGAGGTTGCTTGGGAAGAGCATCCTGGGTAGCACAAACTTTACCGGTGGCAGCATCTGCCATGGCAGGGCAGTGGCGCATCGCTTAACGGCTGCACCACTGCGCCAGGAGTGGTATTAGAACTCCCAGAGATCTATGAATCCAAATGAGACAATTACGAATTCCGCATTATTGACCGTGACCTACTAATGCTCTAAGTTCATTCTCTTAAATAGAGATTAAATGTCGCCTCCAATTTTTTTATGAGCATACCGAGCATCCGAATAGCGGGGACCTCCGGGATGCTCTGAAAAGATGCATAAATTTTTATAGGGGGTTAGCCCCTCCTTGCGGGCAGCGCATCGAATGACGAGTTCGAACTTCCGAGGGGCACGTTCTAGCACCCTGCCCCAGTGATATACTATCGCGACCAAAAGTTTACGGGACGCTAGTGTGCAGAAAGATAATTATTTCTGAGCAGTTGCGTAATCCAGTCCCCTGAAATGCATCAAAGGATGAAGGTGCACACACGCTCTATTTGCTGGCAACAATTCCACGCGACTCAACTGCTAGGTAGAGCTGCAATGAAAGTTTTTTCCGAGGATATACGTCCTGCAATATTTTTATCGCGATAGTATGTTTCGTTGACATACATTGCAGTTTGGGGAGTGTCCTCAATCTCGGCATCGGCGCCTTGGTAACTCAATGTTTATGGCACTCGGCTGCTGACCCGAGGGCGCGGGTTGAATACTGGTCGCTGCTGTCGAATTTAGATGGAGACGAAATTCTAGAGGCCCGTGTCCTGTGCGATGTCAGTGCACGGTAAAGATCCCCATGTAGTCGAAATTATTCAGAAGCCGTCCACTACGGCTCCTCTTTCTTCCTTTCTTCTTTCAGTCCCTCCTTTATATCTCCATTACGGCACGGCTCAGGTGTCCGCCGAGATGTGAGGCAGATACTGCGCTATTTCCTTTCCCTCAAAACAAGCTTTCAATTCCGTTGAACACAGCTTCTTTCAAACCCTGCAATGATTCAGTGTTTCGGAGCATGTTAATTTTTTTTTGTTCTGAAACCGTGACTCTTGTGAGCTAAAAACGCCTTGTTTATACACACTGGTGGCATTATGCAGACTGTCGGCCCGGACTCGGAAGCTAGCCCCGCGGAAAACTGCCTCCTCACTGACAACGCCACGCACGGTCTGAAAGTGATTGTCTCACCCACCGGCTTCACGATAGAAAAGTCGGAGCCCAATTCCTCCGATTTTTGCGAGCTGTCGCTACGAACCGTTCGGTTCAAGCCAGGCGACCGGAAACGTACGTATTTCAAATGGGCAAAAATATTAACCTCTTCAGCTCTGATGATGTCAGTTGACACCGCAACACAGACAATCAGACAGACACCGCAACACAGACAACGGGTCCTCCTTTCTTGCTGGCGGAGAAATATGCACTCCGCGTAAGGCTTTGCAATTATTTGAAATTTCTTGCCGCGTGGACAGAGTAGCATTTTGGTCAAGACGCTGACACTACATATTTTCTATTTTATTAACTCGTCGATAGTAAACACCCAGTTTCGGAACAGGTGTGAGCCAGATGAGTTTTCCCTGGTCCTGTTGAGCACTTCGAAGAGCTGGGATATTCACGCTAAGAATTACTGCACCGTTTTATGAAGCTCTCAATAAGAAGCATTGCAATATATGGAAAGCCTTAATGTTGTCCACATTAGCCTTCTAGAAAGCCTATCCAGATTTAAAAAAAATGTCTGTTGTTGACGAGGCGCACTATGAGCTGGATTAATCCCCTCACTGCGACAAGGACAAGGGAAAACTAAAAATAACGCAGGGTAGAAAGGGAAGAGCTGCATCTTTTGTGGCAAGTGCCATATCACTGAGTCTCTCGCAATGTAGAAAAGGCTTCTGTAGAGTTCTCTAGGCCACTGCAAGATAGCACGCTCTTTTGTTCACTTTTTCGCTCTGAACTGTAATAACCTAACAATACCTTTCGCATTTTACACCCACTGCGACGTGCTTCAATATTGAAGCCGTACTTCTAAATCCACAATACTTGCACTAGAAGCTTTAAATTTTAACTGCGTCGTTATAGACGTTGTAAATTGTAAAAAAAACAAAGTAAGAAAATCTGCCGCCAAAATAAAAAAACTGGGCCGAAAAGGTTCCAGTGCCATTGCAAGAAAATCCTGCATCGGAGTCGCCGTGTCCGGAAAATCCTGATTGGTCGAGAGAGTAATGGCGTAGAAACGCGCTTTCTTTGAAGAAAAAAGGTCGTCAAGCGGAATCGAACAGCAATCCTTTGGGTCGGGAGCCGGACGCGCTATATCTACACGACAAAAGAACTTTCATTCAGTCGGATAAATTTAGGCTCTTGTTCGAGCATCTAACGTAGCGCAGTAGGCGAATTGCACTACACCGACACTTGGGCATTTAGGGACACTAATTGACTTAACCAATTAATAAGGATTTCATGTGTAATAAAGAAGTACGTGGTAAGAAAAAACGTGTCAATACATGCGAAAGGCTGTCCCAGAGGACACGCAAGCGTCGGTCCACCGTAAAGACCCTTTATTGTTATCGCGTCATACGCAAAAAATGAACTTCTGTCCTCCCAATTTTTCTTCGGCGCAGGTATCAAAAGAGCTTTTAGTTTGCTGTATGACGGACCCTACCGCATTCTTTATTGCCGCTGTGACTATAATTGAGCATTTGGGCTGATATTGTCTTTCTTGCCGGTTATTGCACAACAGAGGCCCTTGTTTAACGTTTGGAATTTATGGTTAAGCATTACGACACTAAATGCCTCAAACGCCATTACATTGAAACATAAATAGTGCGCATCTTCCTTTATTGCGAGTCAGGAGACAATTCTTATTTGATATCGACCTGCTGCACCCTCAGGCATTGACGGCGCCGCGCCTGCTGATGGTAGCCGCACCGTGGGATTCTGCAGAGGTCATGGTCTTTGCGCTCTGTGCACACTAGTGGCTGCACTGCCAGCTGTGCTTACGGTGGTCTACGTACTGAACCTGTGGGCCTCCGAGGACGTCCGCTGGCGGTCCTTCTGTCAAGAGTACGACGACGCCGCCTGCCTGACTGCCATGAAATCACTGCAGGGCCTGCTCAGTCCAACTGTGGCGCCGTGTGACAACATGCACGCCTATGTTTGCGATCAATGGCACCACGGCCCCGACACCGAAGCTCGAGGCATTACTTTGGTTGACAGTGCCAAGGAAAAGTTCTTCGAAACAGTAAACAGGCAAGGCATACTTCATTCGTCTTTATCGATTTCGTCTGTATTCGACTTCACGCAGTTACCCTTGGCAACAAATTTTACCGACATAGCCAAAATAGAGGCGCTTTAGAGAACTGCGAGCAAAGCGACCCCTCCAATGCATGTAACTCGTCGGAATTGCTAAAACCTTGTTGGCCCACAGCGCCGAAGGTAACCACGCTTTTGAAATTCTGAAACTCATATGGACATTAATATTGGCGGACTACACGCCTGTCACTATACGTACAAGAAGGCTAACCCTAATAGTTAAAAGTTACCTATTCAGTATTAGCTAACAGCCTTCTAATTAGCCAGTCTCACCTGTAGCCAAGAAGAGCGCTCTTTTAACTAAAAAAGCCTATTTAAAAAAATTCCAAATCATCTTAGGTGCAACACCCGGTACATTCTACCACTGATAATATATAAAGCTACTTCTTTAAAATTTGGAAGCGGTGATAATCTTCGAAAATAAGGTTACATCTGGAGTCATTTTGATGTCAGAATTATTCTTGTCCGGGTAAATTTCGCCCCAAATCAGCAAAGATGGCACAGAGTCTTGTTCAGAAATATCTGCGAAGAAACTAATACGGAATAACGAGATAACGTCGGCCCTACAAATTATAAATTGAGTTTTATGTGCTGCAACTGATGAACGTCGCAACCTCATAGAAAGGGTCAACAGACTTTCACAGACTCCCTATGGACTCGTATCTCCAACGTGTACATATTTTCGTTTGTCTACTCTCAGTCTATAAAGAGTCTATAGAAAAGTCTGCTACAAGTGTAAGACCATAAATCTACCGATTGTGTTTCACTATCTGGAGTAATTGTATTGTCTGTAGATAGTGTATATAAAAAATCTACAAACAGTGAAAAGCGTGGCCCTTACTAGGTGGAAATGTCAAGCCTGGCTTCGAAAGGTGTAATCTTAATTCGTGGCGTGAGCTCTTAAAATCCATAACCTCTGAACGATCGTTAGTATCAATCATCATTTAACGCTGCATATTGTTGAAGTCTTACGCGCAGTCGCTTATTTCTACTTTTATTTATGCAATTATAAATATATGTTTCTACCGAGTGCAGGCGTTTTTTCATATATTTTAAATTACGCGAAAACCTTCATCAAAATACAGATCCAAAAGACCACATGCGCGCACGTGCAGCGAAATACAAGCTGACATGCAATAACAATTGCCAAAATATATAGGTTGTTTAAATGTCTTCATTACGGCTCATGCTCTTTACGGTACTGGTGTCTTATAATGCTAAATGAATGTTAAAGATGACAATCGAACCTATACCCTCAGGGCCGAGAAAGGACAGCTCAAAGGTTTTTCTGCAATTTTAGGTTCCAGCAAACTGCAACGTGCATCTACTGAAGGCAGCATCAACTACATGTACGCTATCGTCACTTTTTAAGAACACTGCAATGTTTAAAACAGCATATAACTAACTGAAAGTGATGAAGCGTACATCTTAGCCTGCAAATTCACAACCGACTAGGAAAATGAAGCGAACTGAAATAACCTTTAAAATATATATGACGGAAAAATCGAACAGTCACTTTGCTCACGCAAAAGAGAGTGGGTACCTTGTACCTTCCAAAGGCAAAAACGGTGCAGAAATATTTGGAACAGTCCGCCTACAGTCAAAGTAACCAAGATGAGAATTACTGGCCATATTACTGGCCAATTTATTTTTAGTCCTTGGCCTAGAGTTATAAAGAAAATCGCATACCAGCTAGATGTATGGGAGCAGCTGGTGATTATTGCAGATGGCACGCTTTGAACACTGCCAAAATATAGCGCGCTAAACTACGGTACGTCATTAAATAATCGCAAGCACGACGCATGCTCCTCTTGAGATAGTCTTTTATGCACGCATGCTACTTTGTATCTTACTTAATAGGCGTGGCTAGCAAGTTCGGAGGCAACCTTTCATTAGCTTCGCGGTGCGTCTCCGACGTTTAGGGCTCAACGAAAAGATTGTGAACGCTCTTTACACTTAGGCACCATGTTGCTGAAATGCGCATTTATATGGAGTGTTCCTTTAGATGAATGCTCATTGGCATCTGTATGTATGTTTCGGATAATAATAATAATAATAATAATAATAATAATAATAATAATAATAATAATAATAATAATAATAATAATAATAATAATAATAATAATAATAATAATAATAATAATAATAATAATAATAATAATAATAATAATAATAATAATAATAATAATAATCAATCAATCAATCAATCAATCAATCTTTATTTTTTCGGTGCCCAGGAACAACCCAAAGGTCTTGGTGCTGGTACACCATTCACACGCACAAAATGTACATTTATTTTACTACAAAGGAAGACACTCAGGGGAGGTAATGCAGCAGTCAAGGCGATAGAAAAAAAAGACACATAAACTAGGCGCGACAGCAAGCATGAAACAAAAAAGCGAGAACAAGGAAACAGCGAGAACAGCGGTAAATGAAAACAGCTAGAACAGGCAACAGACATATAAATAACTAATAAAACAATAAACAAAGAGAATGAACACAAGAACGACCGATAACAGCCAAGTACAGCATATATCAAAATACAAACAAGAATAAAGCCAATACTAATATGAACGAATAAGAGACCTCTGAAATACAAGCTAGAAATACAATCATACACAATAAGAAGTGTAATTAGTGAACGTGTTACAGACAATCAGGCGTGAGTACACAGTATTAAAGAAATAATATTAATGAAAACAAGTACACGTGATGTACAATTAAGGAGAGAAAAAAACAATATAATACCGGTGCAAACGCACAAGTGTAGTAAAGACAAAATGCATGAAAGGGGAAGTTATGTATGAGAAAAAGAGTGCTCAAAGTGGAACGTCACGGACATTCAATATAAAGGAAGGGAGAGAATTTTCGAATATATCAAGGTGAGGACAAAGAGAATTAAACAACTTTTGCATTCTGTCCAGAGGGGAGAGGGAGTGCAGGAGCGCAGAAACTTGGAAGGGTCTGAATTCCCTTATGCTCTTTCGCGGTACACGCAAAAGGATACGCGCTAGGAGCTGAGGGCATAGAATGTGACCATGAAGAAGTTTATACAAGAAAATTATATCTGCCCTCACGCGACGGCAGCTAAGAGAAGGAAGCTGCAGTGAGTTACTCCGTCTGGGATGAGAGCTAGAAGTTTTGCAAGAAAACCGATGTTGAAATATGCGTAAAAACTTTATCTGAACTCTGTCGATTTTTTCACAGTTCGACTGGCAAGTGCCGCTCCAAACAACAGACGCATATTCCAAAAGCGGCAAGCATATGGAGAGGTAGAGCTTTAAGAAAGGGAGTTGGGATCGAAACTCTCTCGAAAGCCTGCAGATGAAGCCGAGTGTACGCATAGCCCGTAGAGCAATGCGTTTTGTATGAGAGGAGAAGCTAATATAATAACAATAATAATAATAATAATAATAATTGTCTTTATTGCCACTTTGTATACAGTGCAATTTAGGTTCAGGCCCGTCACTGCCAACAAGAGGCTTGCCGGACTGGGCCTGGCAGTCAAAGCAAAGCGACAAAATGGCATGGGATCAACAGAAAACACTAATCGCTACAAAGAACACTAAAGTTAAATTATTACAACATTCACGAATAGAGCTCCAAGATAAGTAGTATGAAAAAAGGGAATAGAACAAAACAGAATCACGCGCATTTTCGTGATAAACAAAGAGCGACCGCGGTCAACATAAAGCTTTAAAGTGCATCTTCAGGTTCCGCAAAGAGGTCCCTTCAAAAATTTCATCAGGCAATTCATTAAAGATTTCAGGCACATAAACGCAGCGTCTTGATCTACCATACGGCGTTGAACTCCGCGGTACAAAATAACGAGTCGACTTCCGCAACTTTCTACTCGGAACATTCAGCACTAAAAAGTTGGAATTTCAAAAATGGCGACGAACGACTGTTTGAACAAATAAAGAGTGAAATGATGGGAGACTGAGCCACTGAAAAACGTTAGCGCCTGATGGCAGAGGGGAATTATATGCAATGGAGTTTAACATGTTTTTCAAGAGCGTATTCAAACGGTCATTCCAACGGGAAGGACATGAAGCATAAACTGTGATGCCATACCTAAGGACAATATACGCGAGCGCATGCGTAATAATTTTTTTTCACGGCCAAGGGCGCCAAAGATTTCACATTAAAGAGTAACCATGAAGCCTTACGAAGCTTCGAACATACGTAAGCTAAGTGTTCATGCCATGATAAGCAGCCGTCGAAGACCACACCCTGATATTTGTACGAGTTAGCATATTCCACCGGTTGACAGTGACCTGAAACATGTTCATACAAAAATACCGGCTTATATATAAGTGATGTTTTTAAAAGATTTCTGAAACACATGATCTTTGTTTTCTTCGTGTTCACTGAAATTCTATTCTCAGCAAACCATTTCATCACATTATTTTTGTTTTCCTGCAACAAATTTACCGCTTTTTCATAATTAATTTGCTTTGATAACCAAACTGTGTCATTCGCGTACTGGAAAATTGAAAAACTTCGATACTATCGAACTGAAGTCATTTTTATATAAATTAAAGAGCAATGGAGATAAAATTGACCCCTGGGGTGTACCTGCCCTCAGTGGCAGCCTCCCGCTATTTTTTTTTTTGGCAGTTTAATCTGACAACTTGTGCGCGTCCATACAGAAAACTATTGAGAATATCATAAAAGGGGCCTCGGAAGTCCAACAGATGCAATTTTTGCAACAAATATTATAGTTCACGGTATCAAAAGCTTTCAGAACATCGAGAAAGCGGGCACAACTGAACAGGTTTTCATCAAAAGCAGTGTAGAGTTCATCAGCGAATTCCCCCAGAAGTGCTGTAGTGCCCTCCTTGTAACAAACCCAAACTGACGATCCGAAAAGACAGAGAATTTATTCAAAAAAGACGTCATGCATTCAAACAAATTTCTCCAGTATATGTGACAAAATTGGCAGTATGGAGATAGGTCGGTAGTTTTCAGAAGCATCTGTTTGTCTGTTTATCCCTTCTTGAAATGAGGTGCACTGCAACGATAGCTGTTTTCAAGCCCTCCGGAATAACCGCGCTTTCCAAAAATCCGTTCAACAAAAAAAGTAGGATGTTCGAAAAAGCAGGAAAATTCCGTTGTAACAATGAGGCTGATATCATCTATTCCAGCAGTCTTCTTTCGTCTGAAGCTGAATACTATCCTTTCAAGATCGTCCTTTGAGAGCCTTGGAAGATCTGCTGAAGCTGATAAACATTCTTTTAGTGTGCACTTAACGTCTTGTGGAGCGGCTGCCTATTCCGTCGCGAGCGTAAAATGTTTATTGAAGTCGTTACCTTCTGATAAAGAATCATTTTTAAAGCGTCCGAGCAAAGTGAGTTTGCTTCTTTTCCACGAAGGTAGTTAATCGATGACCACATCTTTGCAGAATTTCTGACAGATCGTTCAAACTGTTCCTGAAAATACCTGCGCCGTGCAGATTTAATAAGTGCTACCACTCTATTTCTAGCAGACATGTATTCCGAACGGAGGTCTGCATTTCTGGGATTACGTTTAGAACGTTTCCAAAGCCAGTCTGTGTTCGTGATCGATCGCATTATTTCAGGGCTTAGCCACTTGTGAATCTGCCTGATTTTACGAGTAACCGTACGCGTAGAAATGTTTTTGAACTCAGCTAGCTTATCGCATATCTTTACGTAAACTTTTTCCGCTGGTTCATTTTCTATTAAAGATGCCCAGTTGAACGTTGACACTAAATTATCGAGTTTCATTTCATCTAACATTGACACTGGTATCTTCTTGGCATCACTGCAACTTGCTACTGTAGCTCTCTGAACCTTCCATTGAGCAGAAAAACGACAAGCAGTGAATTAATGGTCGGCTAGCCGTTGTGTGATAATGCACGAGGTCAAGTTGTGAATCGGTGCACGTACAGCAATGTGGTCCAGACAAGACTTCACCAGTCGACCGTTCATTAGGTCTTCACGTGGGGGGGGGGGGGGGCCTTAATCACGTTTTCAATTCCATATGCGGAGAGCGAGGATAAGTAATCATTGACTGAAGTTTTGCTTGGCCATAAGATATCGATGTTCAGGTCACCTGCCAAGCAGAACAACTCATCTCCTTTGTGCTGATGAAGTATCTCTTCAAGTTCGATTACGAAACGAGTTACGCTATGAGAGGGTGGTCTATATACAGCCAATAATGTCAGAGATGCATGCAGCAGATTTACTTCTAAAGCTAAGCATTCCGCATCTGTAAAAGCGATATCAATAGGACAAACATCGCACTTTTCATTGACGAATACAGCAATCTCTCCTCCCCGGCGTGTAGGGCGCGTAAGAAAACTGGGCCGGTAGCCGTTCACGGCGAACATGTCTAAACAGAAAGATGGCACATTTACCTCAGTAAGAAAGATGTAGACAAAGCCTGTGGCATCTTGCGCTACAAGCTTGAATTGGTCCCAATATTTACGAAGGCTAAGAACGTCAAAATTTACAAATGTGAGCTCCTGACCTTCGCTTCGCCCAAGGTTTGTTTTAAAGGCAGAAAAGTCTGAAAATTCCATTTGGCTGGGTACAGAAACGTCACTCATTTTATCTTGCTTATATCAGAGTCGTAGGTAACTCGGATGAGCATTGCTGCTTCATCCTTCTTTAAGTACACTTTGCCGCCTCTAACCCAAACGTACTTATAGGCGTTTTGCTTCACTGCAGTCCTCGCCAGCCAAAATTACCTCCTGTTGATCTGAGATTTTCATTGAAGCAGAGCTCCGGCAACGATTTCGGCTCGAAAAGTTCCCGAAGATTGCCACGCGATGCAAACCAGCGTTCTCGAACCGCTACTGATGAGAATCTCACCAAGACCGTCGGCGATGCTTTATTTTTGCTTCGAAGATGGTGGACAGCCACAACTTCCCTTTTAGTAGGCTTATGAAGATCAAGTTGCTCTGCCAGAGAATCGAAGGCTTCAAACAGGTTTTCTTCCTGTTTAAATGACAAACTATGTATTTCTATATTCAAGTTCCGACTATTTTGCTAGGTATCATTCAGCCCCTGCTGTAGTCTTTGAATCAAGGCCTCCTGATCAACCACCTTTTCCTGCAATTTATGTATTTCTTTCTTGTAAGCCGACGCTTCTTCTTTATCCACTTTAAGTTGTAGGACCACATCATCATATTTTGCTGACATCAGCGTTACAGAATCTTCCAACTCATTGACCGTGGTACAAAGCTTACTGAAATCTGATTTTAACAAAAGCAACGAGTCAACTTTGACAAGCAGCTCTGGTAGGTGCTCTACATTTCGTTTTATCTCTTTTAGTTCTGCTACCAGTTATGAAAGGTCCGCGCTGTCGGTCGACTGTAGTGCCTGGGAAGTCGAACTACCGCCTTTTCTGCTTCCCATCCCATCGGTCCCATTGTATTGAATGTATTTGGAGCGATTCCTGAACAGTTTTGCCGAAGTGGTACGGCTCTTTACAGTCTGGACATCTCATGAAGCGGCCATCGTCAGGTAATGGCTTCTGGCAGACAAGACAATCATCAGTCATCACCGGTACAAAAGCTCAGACAACTTAACAGATAACGATAATGAAGTGGGTCTATGGAGCAAGATCAAAGTCACACTACCTGTCCAACGATAGCAGAAATGTGCTGGCCGTGCTCGCGGCCGCCGACTTCACCTAGGATGAAGTGTCCGCCCCTCTTAACTTGTGGCTTGCAGCACAGGGTTGTCACGATGGTTCTGGGAAAAGGTTTCCGCTTTTCACTGTCAAACGATAGCAGAAATGTGCTGGCCGAGCTCGCTGTCACCGATTGCACCGCGGACGAAGTGTCGGCCCCTCTTAACTTGTGGCTTGCAGCGCAGTGTTGTCACGATAGTTCTGGGAGAAGCTTTCCGCTTTGCACTGTCGAACGATAGCAGAAATGTGCTGGCCGAGCTCGCTGCCACCGACTGCACCGCAAACGAAATGTCCGCCCCTTTTAACTTGTGGCTTGCAGCGCATTGTTGTCACGATAGTTCTGGGAGGAGGTTTCCGCTTTGCACTGTCAAACCATAGCAGAAATGTGCTGGCCGAGCTCGCTGCCACCGACTGCCTATGATGATGATGATGATGATGATGATGATAATTGGTTTTCGGGGAAAGGAAATGGCGCAGTATCTGTTTCGTATATCGTCGGACACCTGAACCGCGCCGTAAGAGAAGGGATAAGGAAGGGAGTGAAAGAATAAAGGAAGAAAGAGGTGGCGTATTGCAGGGCTCCGGAATAATTTCGACCACCTGGGGATCATTAACGTGCACTGACATCGCACAACGCACGGGCGCGTTAGCGTTCTTCCTCCATAAAAACGCAGCCGCCGCGGTCGGGTTCGAACCCGGGAACTCCGGATCAGTAGCCTAACGCTCTAACCATTCAGCCACCGCGGCAGGGATTTGGATGGTGCAAGATATATGAAATATATAGCTCTTCTGTGGCAATAGTTTTCGATGATAATACACAAATATGTAACCACACTTATCGCATTAGGAAACACACAAATATAGCATAGCACCGTCTATGCTCGTGGAATATATTATTCCATGTTTTACAAAATCAACTTTCTTTCTTCAATCTGAAAGAAAGCAAAAAAGCTTCGAAAAACTAAAGTGGCGTGCCATATACCATAAGGTGCCTTATTTGAAAACAAAAAATTCGAAGGCATCCTTATAAGACGCTTTAAATTTTTCAGCGTGAATGTTAACCAAAGCAGGAACAGCAGGAGGTCTTGCATTCATTTTGGATCATATAAGAAGTTTTATATTCGCACAAAGCAAATAAAAGGAAGACATAGTGCCTTGTCCAGCAATATTGGCCAATAATTTAGAATTTTTGAATATTGTAAGCTACTTTTATCAAAACAATAACGGTAATGGTTCATTCTATTTAAAATATTTAAAATTCTATTAAAATATTTAAAATTTTAAAATATTTAAAATTATATTATTCATCGCTCGCATCGAGCAGTTAAGATTGCCATAGAAAACAATTGGGGGACGTTTTTGATAGCAAAAACGTTAATAGCAAAAAAATGGAAACTTGCTCTCGAGAGATGTTCGGAGGTATTGATTGTTATAGGGAAAACTTACAACAGATGAAGAAATTGCGCGCATTAGGTCTTCCACAGTGAAAAGTTTTTTGTCCAAAATTGTGAGATATGTGTGAAATTTTCACAACGTATGCAAACCTTAAGAAGTACACAAAATTACTAGCCTGATTAACTTTTGTGACACTTCATGCGCACGCTGTATCTATTCCTCACAAAATCGGTTTCGTGTTTAACTTCATACACGTGAACAATGTGATTTTTTTACTTCGGCAAATTTCTACACCGGCCAGGGAGCTTCTGAACGGGCAACCGCTCCGTCCCAACGTGTTCGGCAGGCACGTGCTGCAGCGCCTGTACGCTTCATGCAACGCGTCGCTGCACGAGGCAACAGCCAAGTCCTCCCCCCTCAAGGCGCCGACTGAGCTGGCTCCAATCCTGATGGCGGGCCGTATCGACGTCCTCATGCGCGCCGTGCTCGACACGACACTCCGCTGGGGTCTCGAAATGCTCTTAGGAACAAGCGTCGAGAGGAACGGGTCAAGTGGAAGCTACGTGCACGTGTACGCGGGTCGATCACTCGCCGAGAAGATGGAAGGCAGCAGCAAGGGATTGTCTGTGAGTGTAGACGCTTGTCTAACACTAATGTAACACTTGCCATGACAGCTGGGAAGTAATGTTATTCAGCAATCACATAGAAAAATATCTTAGCTGAAATGCCCGATATTAAATGCCCCTCTTGAATTTAAATGTCAATCAGTATATTTCCTATGAGGTACACATAAACGTTCTTATTCTTTCGTGGCGTGATATAAAAAAGTGTATTAATTATAGAAAAAGGGTTGTGTACGTTGTGTCATATTTCTTGCCATGATGGTTTTTAATTTTTTAGAGTTTAGCATATTTTATGCTTGAACTAGGTCATCCACGCCTTTGCATGTACTCGTACACTTCAAGCGCACTCCATCAGACAGCCTTTTCTTGCATATTAGGTAGAGCAGGCATTAAGCGCGTGAAAAATTCCCTGTCATAAAAGTAGCAGGCTCGAAACTCCCACAACCGCATTTTTCTCTCGATGTCTGACTTCTAGAGCATTCCGCCAACACCGCAGCTGTTATTGACCGGGAGCGGCATAACCCATTATCGGCTACCGCAAGGTTTCAAATGATACAACGGCGAAAGTCAGCCGTTCAAACACATTTCTTTTAGAGGTTTGCATTTCTAAGGTGCATCTGGAACTCACTCGGTACTTGTATTGCGTCCCTTTTGGAAGGGCGTGAATTCAATCTCTAAATTCAGTTGAGCAGATTGCATGTTTAGAAAGCTGGACGAGTCTGCGAGTATTTCACTTGATCACCATAAAAAATACACAGAGAAGACGGTGGGAAAAAAATCGAAATCATGCGCTGACTTCTAAATCTATTTTCGTGTGAAACCATGGGCTAATATAAGGCGAGGTATTTTAATAGTGTATCGATGCAGCATTCTGCGGACTTATATGCGCTCGCGCTGATTCGTCCTGCGATCTACTAATGCCCAGGTGGATGGTAAGCGGTACCTCAAGCACGTGGTGGACAGCATTGGAAACCCCCGCTTCACAGCTGCTGTCGTGGGCTCAGTGATGAGTCTTGACGAGGAGGTGCGTGAGGCGCTGTGCTGCGCAGGCAAGCACCTCACTGGGCTGGTACCTCTCTGGAATCTGGGCACCACGACAACTAGAGTGAACACCTACATCTGGCTCGATTTCCTCGTCCAGCACCATTGGCTAGGAGAGCCACATGAAGGCATCTCTACGATGTTACGGGTCACCGGGCTCTCCCATATTAAAGGCGCTCACTCGGCGCTGAAGCAGCACACGGACGTCGTGGTCCAGCTGTATATGTACCTGCTGGCTTCACTTGAGGCAAGCACCTCTACTTAATTGACAGATGACATGTGAACTGCTAGGACGTTTCTTGATTCTTCACTCTCGACTGTCCCGACTCTGGTTCGCAGTTCTTACCACAGCTCCTCTTTTAATTGATTTGCTCTAAACAGAAGACTTGGCTGTTCGTTGTATTCACCCCATTATCACCTCGCGTCTTTTGTCTACGCCTTGAGCCTGCAGAAGCCGCTATGACTTCGTTCACGGTGTTTACAAGTTCCTTCTTTTAAGTCGGTAGGGTTAAAGGCCGCCGCATTATCCAGAAAATCCGGTGTGGGTGTTGTCGGCGTTGTGAGCGAAAAGTTACGAGCATGGCTCTGGCAGGCGGTGACCAGGGAGCAACCTACGAGGCAAGTAACCCACCTAGGTCACGTGACCTTGCGGCGTCATCATAATCTGCCCACCGGATGGCGAGCAAACTGCCCATCATGGCAGGAAGCAGTTAAATTAATGATTGATCGGTCAGGAAGAGCAACATGGGCCGTACAAGGCCCACCGCTGGGAGCACCTGCCATCGCAGGGCAGTGGCGCATCGCTTAACCGCTGCACCAGTGCGCCAAGAGTGGTACGAGGACTCTCCTGCACATATAGTAATCAACCCATTGCACTATTGCGTCGTAACCTTAAGGACTGAGCTCAAGTGGCCCTTCCAATTTTTTTGTGGCCACAGTGTATTTGCAACTGTGGTAGAGTTCGTTATCCAGAATATACAACTCGTCTAATGAGCTTCATGTTGATTTCCTGCATCAGCTGTCATTTTCTCGAATTTTTTGTCTAATTGGTGCCAATGCGCAATTGAGATTAATCTGCCATGGGTCTGAAGGCTGGTGTTCTAGCGGTGACCATTCTATACACGGCAACCTACGTCGTCTATGCTTCGCGCCGCTTCGTCCGAAGCCATTCGCTGGTTGTAGCGCTGCGTCTGCTATTGATATTGGCTCGCCCATCATATCCATGCACCCTTGATCAAGTCAGATAGCCCCGAAGGCGTGGTATGAGCTGGTTTCGCTCTGTGTAAGGCCCACATTGGGCATTTTACAACGCCAGTGTCAGTTACGTAACTGCGAGGTGCCACGAGAGCACCTTAATGCGCCTTTCCCCTGTCAAAGCAATTTCGTAATATTCACAATTTTGTCTAGCTGCATTGCTTCAATGATAAAGTTGAAGGAAATCTTCATTAGAGCTTAAAAATTCCAGTAAACTTACGCAAACGCCGCTGCCGTCTGTAGTCAAACAAACAAAATGGCTTTTCTTCACTCACTTTGAAGGCATATCTCAGAGGAGTTTTTGCCTGCACAATATCATTTCCTTAAGCTTAATGATTTGCTTATGTCATTGTTAAATATTTAAATTTGTCTTTCAGTTTTTCGACATTAACAGTGTGGAAACTCTCTCTGACGTGGGCACATTCAAAAATGTGACTGACTACGGTAATAAGCTAAAGTCCACCCAGTAACGCAAGCACGGGGAGAAAAAAATAGCGCATTATAAAGGCAAAGTTGATTACAACTGTAATCTTCTCTTACCAGAAACACACTAATGTTAGCTTTTCGCTATTAACTCGTCTTATTCTGTACAGCTGTCTTTAGGAAAAAGGTTGAAATGCGATTTTGCAGCCATTACCTCTTTGGAGATTGGGCTTTTACGTTTTCTTGCCTTGCAAAAATGGAGAACAGGCGATGACGCTAGCAATAAAAAAAATTTTGTAGGAGGCTCACACATCTCATGCGATAATCCTCCGAAAGCTGCTGGATTTACCGTCAATGATTTCTTTGGTGCTTTAACTCTAATGAAAGTTTTTAATCTGAGCCGCAGCTTCACACATGGGACATAATTGTACTGGAAGGATCATGGAGGTATATTAGTGGGTGACTCTTCTACAAGCATGAGGTGGCAGCCGCAGTTCTTTTCATTGCCCGTTCTACTCTTCGTAGCTCTTATGGCTTGGCATTCGAACTCTTATGTCAGAAGAAAAGTGTCCGTGGAGGATGTACCCCGAAGGCTCAGGGAGCCACCTTTCCCTCGCCACATTCAGCAGGTGGCGAAGTGGAGGCTGGGGAATTCCTGTGCCCACTGGGAGGGAAGAGGAGTGAGAGGCCGGAGTGTGGGTGCCATTGGTAGAACCAAGACGTTGTCTACTGTGGACCGAGTAGGTACTGACGCGAGCAGTTGAATGCGCCACCTGAGGCGGGCAGTCATGGTAGATCCGGCGGGTGGCTACCGTGTAAGGCAGAGTGTGAGGAGGAATTTGAGTGGTGGGAATAGACACAGAGACATCTGAGCGGCACGCGAGCATCGCCGATTGTTTATGTGCGAGCTTCCCTTGTTGGTTTAAAGGCTCAGCGCGATGCTCGTGAGTGCGCCTGAAATAAGAACGACCCGAACTTCAACGCATTGAAAGAGCGTTTCAGCGACATACGAGCGATCTTGATCTCGAGGGGTAAAATAGACCCAAGCAAGTGATATGACAGAATGGGTCTCCCTCGCATACTCTTAATGCAGATACGACGCCTGATGGCATCAAAAAGTCTGTGCTTAACATTGCATTTGACATAAATGAAGTGCTGAATGGCTTGACTAGGAGCGTGGAACAAGACAGATCGATTCGAGTGCATATTAAGAGCTTGAATAGAGGCTAGGCACGTGTATCCGTCCGGGATTGTGAAAAAACAGGTTGATGAAGTGGTTGTGGGCGAGCTTGCTATGACGGTTTAGCGACGGTGTGCGATGCTTGTGAGTGGGTCTCATAAAAGCGGCACCTTCTGTGAATGGCGTACAAAGCGTTGAAAGACGTGTGCCTAGCCTGGCGCGAGCCGAACAGCAGCGCGTCAGTGACAGGCCGGACCATGTGGGACCAGCGAGGGACCAAGTGTGCAATGGTGTCAAGTACACGTATACAAGGAGAAAAGAGTAGAATCATGCATGTGTAAAGAATAACGAAGTGTAAGAAAAAAGAACGAAGTAGACTAATGTGGGAAATAAAAGCGGATGTAAATGACTGTGCGTATGAGTCGTGTCCTACAAATGGGAATGAAAGTCTTATGCTTCTCATCTCCGTAGGACTGGCGCATCGATCGTCTGTCAGTTTCTAGTTCCGATGCTGCGTGGGATTCTAGTAGGTGCATACCTTATTGAGGGTGGAGGCAGGTAGATTGGCAGTCGATGCGCTTCTGGAGCGCAGAGATTTTTAGAAGGTGTATGGCCCGTGTGCAGGATGTAGGTGAGTGGTGGTGTGGTGGGGAGTTAGCTCGGAAGTGAGGAGGGGGCAGCAACCTTTCATGTTGGCTTCGTGGGGAGGTGGCTAGCAGGTTGCGCTTTTCCAAGGTGGAGGCTTCACTCTCCGAGGCTACAGACCGACGGACGGAGAGACTCCGACATTTTGGCAATGTGACCCTGGCATTGCTCTCGCGGTAAAACTCTCGTGAGTCCCGTCTACTACAAGCTATCCCGGCGTTATGAAAAAATCGAATGTTTCCGCGTATTTTGTAAATAACAACTTGCACGTTAGCCACTTCGCAGCTTATGAATCGTTCACTAAAAATTGCGATCGCTGCTCTAACCATTCCAGGTACTGCAGTACGACTACAGAAAACATGTCTACCAAACAAGCAAAACTGGATCTGGCGTCATACATGCCTGCATGGAAGCAACCCGCCGAGTTCTTTCTCCATCTTGGCCGTACGTCATTGCGGACATTTCTGGCCATGCGCATCTCACAGTCGCTGTCGGGTGAGGAGCTGTGAAGTGTTCTTTATGTGTTGTGCTTATTAGGCGTGACCATCAAATATACCACAACAAAGAAGTATGAATGCGTATTCATACTTCTTTGTTGCGGCATATTTGACGTCCGCGGTATAGATAGTGAAATCTTTGTCGCTAGGCTTCGGCTGTGAAAAAAATAGCTGTAGGTGCACAACTCAAAAGTAGGTCCCATCCACAAGAAAGCGGCAACAGAAAATGTAATGGAACATTACCGCTTCGACGTTTTAAACGGCTTGAGGGTGCTTTGCGTGCACCCCGTATTTTATTGGCGGAGCAGGTTTACTTTGTGTCATCAAGTTTCACAGTGCTTTTGTAACCCTATGCGCACTCGCAGGCAGTACTGCCTGTCAGGTTTCTGTTGTGTCATCAAGTTTCACAGTGCTTTTGAAACCCTATGCGGACTCACAGGCAGTACTGCCTGTCAGTCCGCATATGGTTTCAAAAGCACTGTGAAACTTGATAACATAACAAAGCAAACCCTGCTCCGTCAATAAAATACGGGGTGTACGCAAAGCACCCTCAAGCGGTTGATAACGTCCAAACAGTAATGTTCAATTGCTGTTCCAATTCCCGCTCTCTTGTGAATGGGACCTAGGTTTAAGTTGTGCACCTACAACCCCTTTTTTTACAGCCAAAGCTTGGCAACAAACATTTCACTATCTATACACCGGACGTAAAAGGCGTTAGTTGTAGCAATACCAAGATAGAACGACGAGGAGCGCCAGGCGCGTGTGAGGAACGGGGAACAGGGGCTTCGGTGGAGTCACAGGCGAGACTGCTACCAAGACGTGTAGCTCGGCACACTACTTTCAGGACATAAAAAAGGGCTTGATAACAGGTTTAGGAGTAGTGATTTCGTCTACAGTGCTATCGGGACGCCACTAGCATGTTCCAAATTCGTGCGCCAAGGGAAGCCATCCCTGACTCGGATAGAGGATTATGCTGGCCGACTGTTCCTGTGAAAGTACCGGCGTTATTTGAAGCAGAGATGCGGTTCAGCAACTGAGCCCGGCAAATGGCAAATGTATGGAACACGAGATGACTACATTCCCGGGGGTGATAACTATGACGGCCCGAACAGCAGCGACAGCGACAGTGGCGAAGAACCTTAAGGCTATTCGGAACTAAACGCTGATATGTCATCAAACTGCAATAGAAATAAAGTATTTACCCCAGAATACCGGCTCAAAATTGTACTTTAAAACTCCGCCTTCGGTAGGGCCGCAGGTCACCAAAATTCGAAAAAAAGGGCTGCCCTTGCCAGCATATATACAGTATTCATCAGTCAGCTCAAGTAGCGACTCTTCGCATATACTGCTGACCTCATTGAACGGTTTCATTAATACTGCAGCTGGCTTCACAGTGACAGGTTAGAGTTTTTTGCCACACACAAGCAGCGGGAGAAAAAAACAGCTTCGCAACACACATTCCGAAACACCCACGCATTCCAACGGAGTAGTCCTACGGTCTCGCGTTCTAGCGTCCACATCTTTAAATCCCTGAAATTTAGACGCGGTTAATTTTGGATCTTTGCGGCACGTAAGAGCACTTCGCTCTGTGTTCCGGATTTGGTCTTGGAGGTCACTTTGAGTGTATGAGATGCTCCATGTTTTGTTTAGGGATATCTTTCTTAGTTAAACAGAGCGAGCTACCGGTGTAGCTAATTTGCCAACACGGCATGTGACATGAAGAGGTTTCGGGTATGGTACAGAGCAGTACTGCATGCTTCTCGCCTTCGTGGTCAGTCTAAAAACCAGAAATTCTCGACATCTTTTTCTAAAACGGTGAACTTTTTTGCCATCTATGGTATCAGTGTTTCTTGGCCCCTGTAGTATGAACCTCTAAATTTTCTTCTTTAGTCTACTTGAGCCTTCGTGCTGCAATAATTAGTAACAGTTCCTTAAATGCAGACATGCAGCGAGTTGGGTTTGAAGTATTCGCGATATCTCAACAGAATGCTTTCAGGTGGCAAGATTTTCACGGACGGAATGTGCTGAGCATCCTCGCAGCGTTTGTCTCGAAGTTATTCCACACAAGCCCGCTACCTCCAACCCGTCTTATATTCACAGGGATATGTATGAAAAGCTGTCACAGTTGACGGCGGACAACCCGTACTCTGGGTCCATGGATAACTCCACCCGCTTTCGTGCCGCCAGCCAGATCAGTGCGCTGACTCTAGACGCCTTTCCCGCTTTTCTGCCTGTCAAAGACGTTAATATCATCAACTTCGACAGCAGTGAGTATTCATTTCGAGCCCCTTTAAAACTTTATCTATAGCGGAAAATTTGAAAATACACCAAACTTCATATAAGAAAACAACTGCATTTAGTAGTTTCGTTGATGTTCTCAACTTGGCAACGTGAGCAAAATTAGCCTAAAATGCATTAATGCTAATAATCAGCAGAACTGCGTTGGCCCCTCGGTGCAATATTAATTTATTTGCAAAATTATACCTGCTTAATCAATATGTGCCAAAACGTCCAAAGCCTAATTAATTTTTTTACTCCCAAGATAATCACAATTTGCTCACCTGCACGAATTTTCAGTACTGGAGAGACGAAATATATCATTTGTGTTCGTTCCTACGAATTAATGGTTTGGCTGCGATGGTTCATTGTCGCTGATGCCTGACTACATCGGTGCATCACTAGCATTTGCGTTTGCTTTGCATACTTTCTGTGGTGGCTCAACATCTTGATCGCTATCTCCTCTCGTTGCGTCACTGTGACGGGTGCTTCACGTGCTTCTGCGCTCGACAGCACTACACGAGAAGACGAAGCCTCAGCTAAGCGCTGCTTGCCCGCTTGCATACGGTGCTGTAGTTCTTGAATATTTTTGAACTGACCCTTTACGAAACACGCCGCTACTTTGATATCTCCCAAATGTGCATATGTTTAGTATTTGCTGGTCCTCCTAAAGCTGGTACACAATTAACGCAGGAAGGGCATATCGAACTATTTTACAGGGCCTCCGTCTCACCAGAGGCCCGGGTCGCGCCGGACACTTTTCTGATCTCGATAACGTAACGTTTCTCCGTGTAGGACGAAGGCGAAAAACTCAAAACACATACTCCTTTCCGTACCCTTGGGAGAAAAAGCTCATTTGCGGCAGTGAACACGCGTAGACATAGATGCCGAATTATATATATTCTTGTTTATAAATTTCTTTCACTGAGCCCAAACTGGAGTATCTAAGGTTAGTACCACTTGAGTAAAATGTGGTCGCCGTTTCTTATAAGCCCACTGCTCTCACAGTGTTGAGGAAGAAAATGCTTCATTAATAGAAGCCTCTTCTAGTGCATACTTAATGTGCCGTTTTTTTTTTCCTGTTCGCTTTCACGCAGCTTCTTCATCAACTTACCTCTTCTCTCTTATGTTCTTTATTTCCTTCATCAAAGAACAATAGGTGACTGGGAATTATAGCTGGTTAACCTGCATGTCTATCCCTTCATCTCTCCAGGAACAGTTTTGTGGGGCTTGTAAAGCCATAAGGAAATGCTCTAAAAATACCTCACAAAGACAAGACGATATATTGCGCTAGTTTTGTTTGTGTGTGTTTCTTGTGGTAGAGAAAGCATGGTTTACACACACTGGAGTGAACACACGGTACACCCGCATCGGCTACTGGACTTCGGAATTAAATCCAGTGAGGCCGAACTGGTGGCTTCCGGCGCTTCCCAGAAATAAGGCAAAAATTTTCGGCTGCATTGCATTGCCTAACAAGTTCTGACAACTACCTAGCGGTGTTTTTATTTTTTTTTTTGCAATTATAATTATGCTTCCAGGAAGCAGCTTTCTACCGTCGGCTTCTTCAGTACCTAGTCTTCCTTTAGCACGTTTAGTATACAGGCATTCTGTTGTAGGCAATCCGAACTGGAATACTTATTGCAACCACGCAAAAGGAAAGACAGTAAGAAGGAAACAAGCAGTATAGTGCGCGGAACTTCATCTGAAATTTAACTTCACAAACATATTTGTGCGCCATCATAATTATACCTGGAAGAATGCCTAACAGTGCATCTCGTTACTCTAGCATGCAGGCGTGTTTGACGGTCCATGCAGGTAGGCGACGTATTTTCTGGTTTGTAAGACTGATGTCTTGCTGACGAAAACCCTATTTCTTTCTTTATAGAGTATGCTTCGTTAATGTTTTTTATTAAGTTGGGATGAACACTTTTTATAGACTTGCGTATCGCGGAACTGAGGCGTGCATTTACGGCAGAGGCGATAATGGTCGCCCAGATACCAACCTCGCCAATGCCTCTACTGCTGCGTGTTGCTCTGAAGTTTACACCCCGTCCAGGTTCTCCTGTGTAGCATTAACCACAGGAGACGGGTATACGGTAACTACCCCACATTTGCACGGACAAATACTGTCTGCGCGCTTGATTTTTCATTCGTTCTTTTCTCCTCCTTTCACTATACTGCAAATGTCCGAGAGATTTTTTGGTGCAGTGAAAACTACTGGCACTTCACATTTCCTCGCCACATTTCCTAAGTATTTGACCCCACCTTGAGCAAACGAAAACACCTTGTGCCATGGCGCTCTTTGGCCGCAGATGTCCTTCCGCCATAAAAATTCACTGTTATTTCTTCGCCACAATTTCGAGGCAAGGCAAAATTTGAGGCATTACGGGATGGCCATTGGTCTCAAGGGTTGCGGATTTTGCCTTAGGCAGCGTAATGTTAACCCGCAGCTTCCTTCGCAAGGGCTTCTGTCTCCGATGTGACTACCTAACAGGGAAACCCTGCACTGTTAGACCTTTGAAGCTGGAAACGCACGCAGTGTCATGCATGCAGTCGTGCCATCCTTAGGTATATTTGAACCGTACGAGACTTAGCGCCACTGCCGCTGATCCTGCTCGGACAACCCAGCGCTTTCTTGCTGTGCAAGCGCGTTTGCGGGGCGCAGGTAGGCGAAGGTGGCTTGCTTGTATCTGTACTCCTACGGACGGACGGACGGACAGACGGATGGACGAACGGGGTCGTGGCAGTTGTCACGATGCTCGCCTTTTTTTAAAATTTTTATTTAACTGTGTTCCTTGACGTCATCATCGCCATCTGGCCTGTAGAGAAAAAAAAAAACGTAGAGGTACAGGCGCGCCACGGCACATGGTGGCTCAACGAGTCGGTCGGCAAATTTGAAGTTTGTGCCGAGTGCCGCCGCCACCGGATCCGGCTCCATTTTCATCCTCATGCTGTTCGTTAACGTCGTTTTGTAGCGATAGCTACGTTACGGTAGCATTTCAAGCCTTCAGCGTGACGGCGCCGTGGCGGTGGCAGCGCCGCCACTTGCGCCGCCACGCCGCGGGTGCGCCGCCACGCTGTCATGTGGTTGGTCACGTGGTGCGGAGCAGTGGCCGGCGGCGCGGCGCCAGCTGATCACGTGGTTCGTCACGTGGTTGGTCACGTGATCAAGTTCCGCTCGGCCAGCTATAACCATTGCGTCACTCCAGGTTTAACCAAAGCTAAACCACCGCCAATATTTTTTCCTCCCCCGCTGCACCGTGCCCGCTGCGTACGGCGCTCGGTTCCCCGTGGCACTTAAGAGCTGGGCTCTAAAGCTGAGCAAGGATTCATAAGTGACATCATTATCACGAAGAAATAAAGTAAGTCCTTCCAAATTCTTTATCGTGAACAAGTATGAGCATGGCCCCTTGACAAAGGCTTCAAAGGCTTAACTGTGCACGGTTTCCTTATGGAGGTGATCTGTCTTGCTAACAAAAAGAGAGGTCGCCTGTCTTGATGGAAATTTGCGCCACACGCGCCAGCATGCCAGAGTAACTTGATGTATTGCTACTCATTCTCCAGGTGTGACTACGATGCTGTATGAATTTGTAATTAGGGAATTAAAATATCATTGAGGTTCCGCGTTCTGTCCTGTTTATCACCTTCCTACGCCTCTCTTTTAGCTTGCGATGTTCCATTACGCATTCTAATCCGAACTAACAATAATTCCGCCTTTCACTGTTACATAGGAAGCCTACCAAGCCCCCTTTGTTGTTCTTGGCATCCAAATGTTCTGGAGGGTTATAAAGAAAGGAACAGAACTAAATCAAAGCTACAGTTATTTCACAGCAGCCGAAGTAAATTCTGCGAGCACAATAACGCCTTGTACAGACGTTTGCAAGCAATATCGAGATCGTTCCGTAGATATCTACTAGTGAAATTATATATCAATACACGCAATACGTAGTTCATGTCGAAGAATAATTTATTTTGGTCCTAAATGGCATCTGAGCGAGTATGAATAACAAGTCTAAAATTTGCGGAAATCATGTTGGTGCTGCAAACTGTCCTATGATGAGGAGTACAAATTGTGCCCATTCTTATGCGTTCATTGTGTTCTGTCTCTATTGTAAGAGTTTGCGCAAGTAATTGTTTGTCTTATCTCAAGATACTGCCACCAGCGCTTGAAATTGAATTCCCCATCGATCATGAACACCTTGCGTCTGAAAGCAGGCTTTGTGCTTGGTGGGAACTTCTCGTCCGACTTCCTGCACCTGCTGAAGGCGTCGCAAGTGTTAGCGCGAGATTCGGGAGCGCGCTTGGCTCTAGATCGGCTCGCCGAGGACCAGGCCAGAGCCACGATGGAGTTTTCTCCGCTCACTCGGAGCCTGGTGGTACCCACTGCCTACACGATACCGCCGCTTTTCTACGAGGAAGACCTGCCTGAGAGCTTCAACTATGGCACACTTGGAGTTCTCATCGCGAAGGAGATGTCCGAGGTATTTTGTATTACTTGGAAAAGCCAGCAGTTTTTGAAACCCCTGCGAAAGTGAAGACAAACACGTATCTGCCCGTCCGTACATTTGCGTGCCCCAAAAGCTATAATAATTCAAAACCAATAAGCCTAGCAGAATACGACTCTTTACTATCTGCAGTATGCTTTAGAAAAGTTTGTCTGAGACGGGAGCACTGCTGTGACGCCAAAGCGCAAAGTCAGTACGTTTGTTTTTTTTTATGGGGGTTTAACGTCCCAAAGCAACTGAGACTATGAGGGACGCCGTAGTGAAGGGCTCCGGAAATGTCGACCACCTGGGGTTCTTTAACGTGCACTGACATCGCACAATACACGGGCCTCTAGAATTTCGCCTCCATCGAAATTCGACCGCCGCGGCCGGGATCGAACCCGCGTCTTTCGGGCCAGCAGCCGAGCGCCATAACCACTCAGCCACCACGGCGGCTCAGAACGCTTGTGCTGAATAGATTGCAGAGAAATATAAACCAGCCATTGTATTCCTGCAAACATGAATGGACGCTTTGATGGCGAGTGAAGTAAATACCAATTGCTCTGGTTGCCAGGGATCCAGAAGCAGCTTTCAGGCATTTGCTCAGCAGCTCTCGCAGGTTATTCCACAACCGCAACGCGGCGCTGAATGTTAGGCACGTCTTGGCCACAAAAGTGATAGATCAGCATGGAATTTCAATTGAGTTGTGATACTCGACAGTCCAGCAAAATTTTGTGGTGTTTGTTTTATCTTGCTGTAGTTCGCTGAGAACTGCATAAAGAAGATCCGAACAAAGCGAGACACGTGAACACACTGAACTGCGTACACTTTGTGTTGATCTCTGTTCTGTTCTTACTAATCTGAACTTGTTCCAAACGCGCCTTATGCCATCGGTAAAATATGAGCGATGTTTTGAACCTGGCGCCAAAAATTCAAGGCGGCGCTCCTCGACAGGCTGCGTTATCTAGTTTGCTTCTATAACACCATTTCCTTGTTTTCAGATCTGTCTTTTTTTCTTTCATTTTCTATAACGCGAGGACGCAATACGAAAAATGAAACATGAACAGACTTAGTCCGCTGGTCGCTTATCATGGCGTCCGTTTCGCTGCGCGCTCCTCAAATTCGAAAGGCTACAGAGAGCACTTTTGGTCCTTCTGCTCTCTTTTCTTAGTGCAGGAGTGGTAAATTAGGCAACCACGAGCACTGGTTTGATTTTAGTCTCGATTGCAGGACTTCGTCGCAGAGGCCCAGGACATCATCGCGTTTAAACACGTGCTTCGTTTTACCGTTCACGTTATATTTAAAGTTGTGGGCTTGACAAATAAATGAGGAGAGTGATTTTATTTAATGCTTTAGAATCTTTGGAACATACTTGCAAGATATTTTACTAAATGCGCGAGGAGGTTTTTGGTTATGAAGATGTCAAGGACGACCAGGCCCCGTTTTCCGTGATGTAGGCCGTCGGACCGGCGTTTTCTACCTGTCACTAAAATTAAAGTTTGCGCTCCTGCACAAGCTGGATCATGTTGTTTGGTTCTAAAACACCATATTTTTGGTTTCAGCTTCTTTTTTTAATTTGTAACGCGAGGAGGCGGTATGAAAAGTGAGCATATGACCATTAGACCGGAGGTGGGCGATCATAGCGTCTCTTTCTCTGCGCGCTCCTGAAAGGCGAACAGCTATACTGAGCACTTCTTTTCTAGAGAAGCAGTGGTGAGTTAGCCAACCATTAGGAATGGTCGGATTTCAGTTCTGATTGCGAGGTTTCGTCTCAGAAACCCGTGGCATTAGTGCGTTCTCAGATGTGGTTTGTTCTGCCATTTGTGTTGTATTTTATGCAGCGCGCTTGATTTGTAAATGAATAGAGCTCTTTTATTTGGAGCTTTAGGGCATTTGCAACATGCTGTCAAGTGTAATGCGCAGCGAATCCCTCACCTGCCTCCATTTTATGACCTAACGCCACTTGTTTCTGTAGTGGTGCAGAAGTTATATAGCTTAATTTGAAAGGCCACGGAAAGTGCAGTGTATAATGGATCCAGCTGAAAACCGTAAGAGCGGTAGATTAGAACATGTGCACCGTTTGGAAATTATACATTTTTTGCAATCGATTTCTGGCTCAGTGCCGCGACTTGTTTTTGTTGTTGTTTTCCTTGTATTCTTTATAAGTGTTACTAGCGTAAGTAACCAATAAATTTTCGAAAAATTTTGGGCGCACAATTCGCGTTTTGTCATACAAAAGTGCAACTAATAAGATACAATATCCTGTATTGAAATATGTGATGCGCTTGATGGTTCTCATAAAAATTATTTCAGTTCACCCAAATTGGCAATTTTCGCGTCGCAAGGAAAGGGTTAAGCAAAATGAAACTACTGGCTCGTCAACATGTTTGCTAGTGCAAATTCTTATGAGACGCCTCACGTGCGTTCGCGATGCATGAAATGCTAAAGCCAAGATGTGGGTACCTACCCACGTTTTCGCGCCATCTTTCCTCCGTGACTCAACTGCATATTTCCTACGTCCTATCGGGAGTGCATTGATCCTTTTACAGCACTTTACAAACACTGGGAGAACAACTACACAACTGTTATGTTCAACGCAGTTTTCCACCACCGGAATAGTACTCCAGGTTTGTAGTCAAGGGTCTGACGGAATCCCGTCTGGTCGGGATGGTACATGATACTTAGTGAGTCGCACCGACCAAAAATTAAGTTGGAATGACGTTTCGGCTCCCACACAGGAGCCTTGTTCACAATGAGGCAAAACGTTGCGGTGGTGCCTTTTTTATGCGGCGTATATGCGATCCCAGGCATCTCGCGTAGATAGGTGGAAAATTCCCGTCATTTCGATTGATAGTATGCGCTGTTGTTTCGATGATCAGCGACTCCAGATAGAGCCGTGATTTGCTGTCTCTCTCTTTGGCGACCACACGTGCCTCTGCCCAGTTGATATTGTGGCTGGCAGATACTGAATGCTCGGCAAGCGCATTTTGTTCTGCGCGCCGGTTCTTCACTTCATTCTTATGTTCACGTAGTCTGCGTGCAAAATCTCCTGTTTCGCCTATGTATACTGATGGGCAGTCGGCACATGGAACCCATAAACAACGCCAGGGAATCTTTCTTTCTTAAGCCCGTCCTTGACATTGACAAATTGGCTTGTTAGTTTTTGAGATGGCACATGAGCAGTGTGCACAACATATGAACGCAAGATACGCGCAAGTGCATCTCTGATGCCTGGGACGCATGGGAGAGCCGTTCGCTTTTCTGTGCTTTCGGCTGGCTGCATCCTAGGGCGGTCAAGTTTTCGCTGCATGGAGTCGATGATGTGCACCGGGTAACCACAGGTCGTCAAATCACGTCGCATGTGTTTCGATTCAGCCGCTTGGTCTTCCCGCCTGGAACATACTTCCATGCGTCGGAGGAGCGATGAAACAATCGAACGTTTTTGGCAATCTGGGTGAATTGACCTGTAACTGAGGTAACGGCCGGTATGTGTAGGTTTCCGGTAAACGCTGAAATGCAATCCAGAGGAATCTCTTGTGACAAGCAGATCCAAAAATGGGAGACGGCCATCTATTTCTTCTTCCACGGTGAACTGTATGGCTTGCTCTATGCTGTTCAGTTGTACAATAAAATCTTTCAATGCTTCCCTCTTCATCACGCAAAAGCAGTCATCCACGTACCTTAGGAAAACTTTGGGGGCAGGCTTGAATGCAGCGAGCGCGCGGCCTTCGATTTCTTCCACGGTCAGATTTGCGACCGTGACGGAGATGGAAGCTCCCATCGCAGCGCCGTGGATCTGCTTGTAAGGGACGTTCTCAAAGGTGAAATATGTGTTTGTCAGGCAAAAAGGGAGAAGTCGAGTCAGGTCTGGAACGTCGATAGGGGTCCTTTCAGGTAGCGTTGGGTCGTATTCAAGGGCAGCGGTGCAGACTTTCACGGCAAGGTCCACTGGAACACTTGTGAAAAGGGATTTTACGTCGAAAGATACCATTATTTCACCGGTTTCCACTTCGAGGTGTCGAACTTTTTCGATGAAGTCCTGGGTGTTGCGTATGTGTGTAGGTCTTTTGCCTACGAGAGGGGAGATAACGTGGTGCAAAAATTTTGTTAAATTCTGAAGAGGCGAACGCGTGAAGTCTACAATAGGGCGCAACTGGACATCAGGCTTATGAATCTTCGGGAGTCCGTAGATCGCAGGGGGTGAACCATAGTGGCATAGCAGGTAGTAATAGAGGGAACTTTGTTGCGGGGGAACCATCCGAAAGACATCCGCCAGTAGTTTTTGCAGTTCCTTCTGAAGTTTGGCCGTGGGATCCCGAGCAAGTTTGGCGTAAGTGCCCTCATCCTCCAAGAGAAGCAGCATTTTTTCCTTGTATTTGCTTCTATCGAGCAGCACCGTTGCATTCCGCTTGTCGGCCGGGAGTACCACGATGTCTGTATTACTGCGAAGGCTCGTGACCGCTTCTTTCTTTTGACGTGTCAGTGACGAAATCGCGAGATGCTAAGGTAACTTGGACAGAACGCCGACAACGCGTGTACGTGCTTCCTCTCGGCACAACGGGTCAACCTGGGTGAGAGCATTTTCCGCCGCACAAATCATCTTTTTTGTGTCGAGGGCCGGACCAATGTTGAAATTTAGGCCCAGGCTCAAGATCGACATTTCCGCCTTGTTGGGTTGGTAAGATGACAGGTTCCTTACAAACCTATTTGGGGCGTCCGGAGACCTGTCTCTTCGGCGTTGCATTAGCCTTTCTAGTTTGTGTTCATGAGCATGCTCAGCTTTTCGTGAACGGAGTCCAGCTTGGAAATTTGCGTGGAGTTGAATGCGGGGGAAATCACCGGGACAGTTGAATTCCAGTCGTCGTCGTGCGAAGAACGCATCATTTTCCAGTTTCCTGACTGTGTCCTTACACTCAAGAATCCTGGCTTGTAGAAGCTGTCGCTCCGCCTTCGAGACAACAGACAGTCCGAACTTTGTGGAAACCGGTTGGTGCAGCGTCAATGAACGAGGAATTAAGCTTCGGGCTTTGCAGGCGAGGTTGAACTTGAGGTGCCCCTTGAAAGCAGCAATCCGAGTTGTCAACGAAACGACGCGTCGTGTCTCACTGATGATGGGTAGACCATACGTCTGGCGAAAATGCTTGTAGTCAATGGTCTGACGGAATCCCGTCTGGTCGGGATGGTACATGATACTAGTTAGTCGCACCGACCAAAAAATAAGATGGAATGACGTTTCGGCTCTCACACGGGAGCCTTGTTCACAATGAGGCAAAACGTTGCGGTGGTGCCTTTTTTATGCGGCGTATATGCGATCCCAGGCATCTCGCGTAGATAGGTAGCAAATTCCCGTCATTTCGATTGATAGTATGCGCTGTTGTTTCGATGATCAGCGACTCCAGATAGAGCCGTGATTTGCTGTCTCTCTCTTTGGCGACCACACGTGCCTCTGCCCAGTTGATATTGTGGCTGGCAGATACTGAATTCTCGGCAAGCGCATTTTGTTCTGCGCGCCGGTTCTTCACGTCATTCTTATGTTCACGTAATCTGCGTGCAAAATCTCCTGTTTCGCCTATGTATACTGATGGGCAGTCGGCACATGGAACCTGATAAACAACGCCAGGGAATCTTTCTTTCTTAAGCCCGTCCTTGACATTGACAAGTTGGCTTCTCAGTTTTTGAGATGGCACATGAGCAGTGTGCACACCATATGAACGTAAGATACGCGCAAGTGCATCACTGATGCCTGGGACGTATGGGACCACCACCGCAACGTTTTGCCTCATTGTGAACAAGACTCCCGTGTGTTAGCCGAAACGTCATTCCATCTTAATTTTTGGTCGGTGCGACTCACTAGTATCAAGTACTCCAGGTGGCGGCATTTCAATTTTTGCGAGCGAACACGCCGCTAAGTGGTCCTATCAGTCGTCGAAGTCTTATTTCAAGTATAAATCTATATATCTGGCTTGCAGTCCACATGTCCATGCATTTATTGGGCCCAGATATAGCACCCCAAGATCAAACAATGAATGACTTCACCAAAATTGATGAAGTACGCCATCCTTTCGAGAAGTGAAACGAGGCTTGTCGCAAGCGTCGATCAGTCATGGCAGCGGTGGAGTTGCTTCTAAACTGGTCTGGTTTTAGCGCGAGAGCGCTTAAGGGAACCTCTTTCGCTTCAACGGCATTAGCAGCGTTCACCCTTAAAAGAGACGAAGTGTGAGGAACGGAAGGAAGAAATCTGAGGGACTTTGTGCCACTGAGCTCGCCCTTGACTATGACCGGATCCATGGCGCCCTCTGGACACGGCTGAGCAAAGTAGCGCTTCCTTGGCGCGGCCGGTCTCGAGGGGGCGCGCGCGCTTTTTCATACGGCCTTCGCATTCGCCGCGGAAGCAATGCGAGTTTTTTTCCTGGAATTACGCCGCCCGCCGCCGCTAGAGGCGCGACGACCCTACCGCTGGTTAACAGCTGGCTCCACGCCTGCATCTGCGGCGGCCCGCTCTAACCCGCTGGTTCATGGTGACCGTAGCACTGAAATCAAAGAAAACAAAATGCACATGCTTAAGCTGCTTAAGCTTAAATGCACATGCTTAACACAGTCCACATGTGCACAGATTCTTCATCACAAAATTGGCTCGATGAAAGCATTCAAAATGAAGACTCACTCTCTCATTCCTCTGAACTATGTCGGGCATTTGGGGCTTTAAATCCAGAAGGAAATACTCTGATCACATTCTCTCGTACGTCTCATGGTCCGCGATTAAACGACAGGTTAATGCTGAGGGGAACAGAATGAAATCTCAGAGAACGAAAGTTTTGCACTCGTCCCATAGAAATGCACTACATCGCGGAGAAATAAATACTCTACTGCGCGTCCGCCGTAAATCCGATAGCGCCGTAGCTGGTGGCTTGAGACGATGCTTGTTGAGTTGAAAGTCAAATTCATGTACAGTAGCGTTTAACTGTCAAATAAATTTATTGCTTGGAGATATTAGGCTTATATTGTTCTTCGCACGTCCTGAGTGTACTTATTTTCACTCTCATATACGTAACAACTTCATTAAACGAGAGGCCTGTATCGATAGCTCATAAGAATACTGACTACTAAAGTGCGAGCAAGTGTCAAGAAGCATTGTAATGCATTCTTCTCTGCTCGAAGCCAAAGTCACGCGGCCTTTCCGTTTTTGTTTGTCAAACGAGAGGCCACCAGATTTCTCTGGAATGACTGTAGCCGCGCGCAAGTCTCTCTCTCTTCATATTCAAAATTGTCGTAAGCACATTATGCGTCTAATGTTTCGTGTTCCTTGTCACCTTAAAATTTTGCAAGGCCGAGAGTGACCGTACTTCTGACCTTAGTCCACTGAGCACTTGTTTTATCGCTGCGCTGCTGTGCTGCTTTCTGTTCGCGACACGTCGAGTTCGCCCAATCAAGAGTTTTCGAGTTCCAAACGCAAGCTTTCTTGTCGTCATTCTGGAGTGACTAACGTTACCAGAACGTAATTAGAGAAGCAGCCAGCACAAGCTGCGTGTGCTGCCAAAGATATTGACGCGTACTGAGTATTGCAATTTAAGAAATTATGTATGTCAAGTGAGGAACTTCAGCTACCATAAAGAGCGTCATTTTTTGTTGTCGACGTATATTCAACCTGCGGCGTGTCCCGCAGCTGCCTAAAAATATTTGGTTTAAATATCCTTGTAAAAGACCTCAGACTATGCAGTTGAAGGTGAAATACACTCTATTCTATTAAATTCAGGCACTTTCATTAACAACTAAACATCGCAAATCTTAATTTTTAGTTCCTTACATTGTTAGCAAAGCCAGCTGGTATAACGCGCATTGCAGTGAGATTTATTAGTGGAGCTGCGTTAGGTTGCGGAAAACCTCTTTTTGGTGTGATACTTTGTTTCCTAAATGAGGTGAGGAAAAGTTCATGCTCTCGGGAGGTTTATCGAAAGCGATGACAAGGCTTCAGAAATGCAGGAGGATAATACAAAGCTGGTAGTCATCGCCTCTCAGATAAGTCTGTTCGCTCGTGAAGGCCGATTTTATTGAGACAGAGCGCAGTTACGGACTAATTTTGCTTTGCTGGCAGTTAGATCGTGCTTGCAGTTACTGTCAACAACTGGATTAAGTTTTGAGTTGTCATTGGATGGGATGGGCTGTCCTGAGACGCCAGCAAACTTCAAACTGCAGCCTTTCCAAGAAGAGGAGATCTCGGACATCGCGTGCGTGCAACGTGCTCTGCTCCTGCGGCCAGGGTTGGATTCTGCCAATACGCCTTCCTTTCGAGAATGACATGATGCGTTTTCCTGGGCAGCACCATGCATTCTTGTAATGCCCCTGTTTTTCAAAACTAAAGCAGCTGCGCTTGAAATTTCAAGAGCTATATTTACGCTGCAGAATCTTTTACACTTTTAAATTTGCCATCCAGTGTTACACGTCGCATATCATTCTACACACTCATTCAGACCTGCCGGAAGACGAACTACAGAGGCTAGTTGCCTTGCTTTTTAGCGAATTATAAGGGTAAATCGTGTTGACGTCTGTGCTCGAAGCATACATGGTACCATACACACTCGGGCTAAAAGAGAGAACGCGCAAACGTTAATCCGTTGTTTCAGAATTCTCCCATTGCAAAGGGGCTGACTAGGCGATCTTTGCGTAAAGCGCAAGAGGTAAAATATAAAGGTTTGACGGTTAACACTGACGCGGGCCGAACTGGGAGCGAGCGCGCGTTCTCCTTCCGCGTGAACGGTGGTCGCAGCGGCGGAACGGTGGGACAGTGGCGACACCACCGAGGTGTGGCTGGAGGCGGAAACAGACCCCATCGCGAAGGCCGTATAAGAAGAAAAGCGCGCGCTCCCTTCGAGACCGGCTGTGTTCTTAGCAATGTGGAGATGGCTACAAGGACAGAGCGTCCGTAGCTGTGCCATCAGTACATGGTTCAGCCGCGTGCCATAGCGCCTGGCTACGTGGCGCGTTGCCTTATGCGAGCGACCGTAGTGGTACCTTCCTCTCCGTTGCTGTAGATTACTTGCTCGTGTAGTCGGCGTCACCTATCGAAGCTCTTTGTGACAAGACGCGCTTAGCAGGTACCTAGCAAATTCGTTGTAGTAACCAAAGCTTTTTTTTGTTTATTAGATTTAAAGCTGTCATTCGTCTTAGTATAACGATTTAAGCTACGAATGTTGACAATATACTGTGTTTTATGAAAAAAATAACTGCAACGAGGGACCACATTCTGCTGCATAGCAAAAGACGCCGTGTTTCGGCTGGGTAGCTTCCTGCCCATTGCCAGAAAAGGTTGTGTCGGAGTACAGGCTACCGAGATACTCAGAATGGAGACAACTTAATGCAACACAGATGCCAAAAAAAAATCTGCGCGAAGACGATGGGACAAGAGGCACAAAGACGCACTGACTTTATTTTGTGAAAACTGGGCGCTTTTAAATGATATCGAATGTCGATGCTGTCTTCGCACTGTACACGATGTTTTTGCGTGTGTGCCTTGTTTATCACGTTGATACCTATTATAAGCGCCTTGTTTTCACAAAATAAAGTTAGTTTGAAGTTCTGCGCTTTGTGGGTGCGTCTTTGTGTCTTTTCTTCCCCCGTCGTCTTCGCGCATAATTTTTTTTTTTGCATTCACTACGAACAGACAAGCCCAACATCATGCCTTACGTTTGCGGCTTTCGTCCGGGTGCGATACGATTGGTCCAGCCTGGTCGCCCATGAATTTGGAATATTCTGCAACCAATAATGTAATAAATGCGGCTTTCAGTGCTGTTTACTCCAGTTCTATTCTTCTCCAGTGGTATGGACACAAAGGTAGTTCAGGCATGGCATGATCTTCTCAATTTTTTAGGACCAACCTAACCAATGAGTGTTACAGATGACTTCGTCCCTTCAATAGCTCTCCACACTGCAGCTAAATGCGCTATCAAAGCCGAGGCGCATCGAAAGAGGGTTCAGGGTCCCGCACTGCTAGGTGTCGAAGAGGAGATTCAAACAAATTAACGGATACAACCATGATCGTAAACTGCTCACACAGAACGTCGCTCTACACGGCGTGGTATCCGCCGGCGAATTAGTTTAGCGCTAAACGGTTTCGCGTCTTTTCATACTCCTGTTTTTCAGTCATTGACTCATTTCCAAGTACACTCGCAAATATAATTTCCCTGTTATCACGAAGTGAGCGCCGGTTTCCAAAGCGGTTTCATACTTTCGAGCTTGTTCGATATCAACGTCACTTGTTTTGCAGTGTTGGGGTATGTTTTCATTTTGCGACTCGTTGCAACCTGCAGGCGGTGGCCCCAGGCAGTCCTCTCCTCATCCCTGATGCAACATTGGAAGCACCTGGCGAATGGTGGACAGAGGCTTCGCGTAGATCCCTGAACAAGTAAGTCAGTGCTGAAGTCCATCAAGTTTCTTTATGTGAGCAGGGCTATTCCTCACAGGTCAATGCGAGTCATTTTAACGGCACAGGCGATGAATTTGCTGATATTTTCTTACTGGGAATGGCAGCTCAGCTTTTCTGCCTCTGCTGAGCACAATGGCAGCTTCTGCAGAACGTGGGTGGCCTGCCTCCACTGGTCGGGTGCGTTCACAAATTATGATTAGGACAATAAAGCGCCCCTAAGTTTGTTTGCTTTGGAAACAAATTAATGAGAACTTTGTTCCCGGGAGTGCTACTCGGGAGTCAGGCATGATGATGTAGTCTTTGCATCGGCTGGGCCTTATGCGTTTTAAGCCGCTTTTCTATTATTGCGAATTTTTATCCTCACCCTAAAAATGAATGAATGTACCGGACCGAATGATGTGTGATTCGGCTCGGTGCAGCAGGCAGTGGAACACAGGAAACGTGAACGCGTCTTCATGACGTCAAGCTGTCAGCTTATGAAGCCCATATACTACTTTGAAAGCATTTGTTATTTAGCTGATAACTTATGGAATGCAGGTGGGCTAACGATAGCTCTAGTTTGGTTCTGAAGACGTCCTGGCAAGATATATACTAACGATATTTTTTAGACCATGCCTGCACTCCTCACTGGATGCCTTTTCGGTGTCTCTGTGGCTACAGCTAGCAGCAGCGACATGTTGCAGAATAGGTATATGATATAATGATACATATACGGATACACCTCAACAATATATCGCAAAAAAGAGGCAATCTATTCAATGGTGTACCAATGTCGTCGTGGTTTCCAGCTGCATTCTTGCCCGGTCACCAAGCCGCTCCGGCGACGAGTCCAATCGAATTGCACCTGTTGGTGGTGAAAAACTTTATTGCAGTATTGGGAGCCTTGAGGTGGGTGCAGCTGAATGACCGGCCGGCTCTTAGCTATGTGATGTGGCCGGAAAATGGAGCTTCCCGGCGATTTCCAAAGCCCAGTCTGCCGGCTGCTTTTGAACATCCGGGTCAGAGCTGGACACCGCAGCCTCCCTACTCACGAGGCCTGATAGTTACCAAATGGCTGGAGGGGGAAATTCTCAGCATTGAAACATAATGTGATTGCAATAAGCTTCAGGTGCCCCACAAAAGGTACACTCTGGCGAGAACAGTACTGGATGGACCAAAGCTAAGAAAGCAGGGGATGGGAACGCACGGCACTGAACCTGACGCCATCTCACATATCGTAGTTTAATCAAAAAATTGTGAGGAGCGGGGGTAGGTGGTTCGAAGATCGCGATAATGGTTTGTGATTTCGTGATACGAGACCATGCGCCTGCTAGTAGTTGTGGCAAGCAACATCATGAGAGTAGGTCAATGCCATTATGAACTGATATATGAGTACATGTAAGCCTTACACTCTAACACATCAATCCAACTGCTTGGTGGCACACCAGGCGTTTCAAGCATGGCCTGTATCAAGCTGTGTTGTAGCCGCGTCTGGTTTCCTGCTTACAGGTTTTTTTTGTGCCTTGAGCACAGAGAATGTCATGGCATTTTGTTCAACTCGCAAGAAGAGTGGATTATGACTCTGGGATCGGAAAAGGATGTTAACAGCGTTCATGCGACATTGACGGTCCGACTAAAATCAGTAATATACTTTACTTCTTGCAACCGAAACGAAGTCCTGCGATTTATAGAAGCATTTAGCTTTTTTTTTCAAGAACTGTTACTTGATACATGCGCATACGAATCTGAGCGTTCGGGCCGCAGAGCGATCTAGGCTAACAATTAGAACAGCGATAACTTGGCAGTTATGGCGAACGGACAGTGATGTCCTGTTCTCAAGACGAGGGCAAATTTTTCACCTCTATGAATGCGAGAAATGCGAGTGAAAGCGGTAATGAATTACCGAGTTCTCCGGCTCTGTGGGCATTTTTGTTAATTTTTATCAGCACCAAAAAAAAAATACATTTCGTGGGGGATTGAAGGAGAAGTTTGTCAAGTCGTAGGCTTCTGATCATCAGGGGTTGTTTTTTATTCAGAAGGGCTCATCGAATTTATGCACCACGGGACATTGGCTGTATATAATCACTGTCACAAAATCACGTAATTTAAAAATAATCTGTGAATAAACAAAAACATTAAATGGTGCGGTTTATAGTGTCCCTCGCGTAGCGCGTTTCAAAGTTTTGCAAAATGCTGGAGCAGAATCTCCCATAGTGGGTATTGGAGTGTATAAACTCGTACAAAGCTCTTGAAAAGGACGGAAGGGCTGAAAAGTGTCTCTCCTTGAGCTGCAGCAGACACCAGTTGATCGATTTGGAGAGAGTTGCAGAAAGAAAATCGAACGGGCGCACGCAACTGCACTATCGACAAATTTCGAAGCCTTCTCTCTCATCACTTTTCACATAGGCAGCACGGAGTGCACGGTTATCGCGGAAGGTTTTGCCATCGTGATAAGCTAAGCATCCTTCTTTTGTATATTCCTCCTTATTCAGCGTTCACGCACGCTTAGCTTGGTGCCTGCACAACTAGTCCCACTAATATTTATTCGTACTAACTAAAACTTAGTGTTTGGCGCTCTGGCCTTAGATGCCTTTGCGGCATAAGAGCCTAGCATCGTCATCATCAGTTTTCAAAGCGGCCGCTGGAGAACCGACGTTGTTAAGACATCAAAGCCACGCTTTTCTCCAATTCCCACGCCTAATAGAGTACGACACATGCGCCCATGATAGGGAGAAATACAGATCCTCAAGCTAGATGGCAGAGAGCTTAACGGCCAGAATTCTGTGTCTACATGGCGAGTTTAGGAAGACGGTCACGTGAGAAGAAATCGGAGAAGCCAGGTTTCTCTCATAAAGATAGTTTCAACGCCGTGGGCACTCGATGCATGCCTGTCCGATGTTCGACTTTACTTCGTATGCATCTTGTTGGGTGCTACCCTGTCGCGGCCTACCGCGCCCCTGAACAAAAATGCTCCAAACGCGCAGGACAGTGCAGTGTTGGCAGCGTCAGCTCAACCCAACCGAACCGAACGGCAGCATCGCCACAGCGGAGCCGGGCCTCGAGCGCACCCTGTTTGTGTGGAGCCGGGCTCTGCGGATCGCCTTTGACGCGCTGCGGGGACTCATAGAGCGGCGCGCCCTGCGGCGGACGCGGGACGTGCGTGCCGCTCAAGAACACTGGATGCTGCAGCAACGCGTGTTCTTTGCACGCTTCTGCCTGCTGGCCTGTTCCTCGGCCGGAGTCACACTCGAAGGCGGCACTCTAGCTCGTGGGCGGCGCTGTACGCTTCCGCTCATCAACATGCGTGAATTTCGTTCCGCCCACAACTGCACTGCCCGAAACGAGACGAGCTTCTGCCACGAGCTGTGACCACAGCTCTCGTGCTCGCCTCACGTGTTTGCTAGTTGGAACAGTGCGGACTCCGCAAGTGGCGTATGCCACCACAGATCAGCGATATGCGTGTGTATGAAACTGAAAACCGGCTCGCCCTTGAAGTGCTTAAATCTGGAGTGTTTGGAAATTTTCAAGAATTCTGATGCTTATGCATAACATTCTGGCGACTGGAATAATGCAGGCCATATCAATGAATATAGAATAATTACTAGTCTTTAACGTGTCTGGTTACAGTTCATGTTTTCCGGTTTATGTGGAGCTATATGATGTTGAGTGGAAGACTTGTATGTATATATTGCTGCCGAAAGAAAGGTACTAGTCTTGATGGCACGCTAGATGGTCCTGAAATGCATTTGAAAAATACTGAAATAATTTTAAAGACACATCGCTTAGGAAAGCTCTTCAATTTTTTGTAGATATCAAGCTGTTCAAACTGTAATAAATTCCTCTCATTTGTTGTCTGTGCTGCATTTCAAACACGCAGACGTAATATGCATGCGTTCGTTTCGGTCCTTAGAAAAATGTAGTGAAGCTTTATTCTGCATTGTGTTTAGTGCCTAAATATGGTAAACTGGGTTTAGTAGTACCAATCGTTCTGTGGCGTTGTGAGCCGGATGTCGTGTGCCTGACAAAAGGCGCTTGGCTCCTTTAGCCAAGTCTGCTGAAAACAATCTCGAAGCCTGCTTACGGAAGAGACTGAACAGGTGCACTCCTCCTCAGGCCGGCATTGAATGCTGATTTTCAGCGGTTCGAAAACAGCCGTCCAAAGGTTGGCGAAAGGTAGAATATCTTACAGCTGCACAATTGCTGAATCGGGCCGTAGGGTGAGGAACTTGGGAGGTGGAAATTGTCTGCCTGCTGGAACACACTGGGAACCCAGGTAACGAGGCGGTTGACATGAATGCTCGAGGTTTCGTCAGCCGAGCTGGCGGCCAGCCGTTCCAGGCAAATCGACGAGAGATGGGCTTGTGTCCTTTCGAGACATTACAAGCTGTTATAAACTGGAGCGCAGGATTTTCTTTTCCCCTGCAAGCCGTTGATCAAGGCGCAGGAATGCGTTTGGAGAAGACTGCAGAGTAGACCTTTTCTCAGTCCATACGTGTTGAGTCAAATATACCTCGAAGAGATTAATCCGAAGTGGAAATGAACCCAGAAGATGGCAACCTATAATTTTATCTTATGGGAGTGTACCATAGTGCCGCCACCGGCAAATATTGTTCGTGAACTTACTTTCGAGCAGTGGAAGGCCGTGTTGACCAGCCCAGGCCCGGTTGTCCAGAACAGGGCCGTGGAGTCGGCCACACAGGTCGCCGTCAGGCATTAGTGATGGCCACCGAATACAGGACCGTCCGCATGTACTTTTTGAAGAAATAGATTTGCCGTCCATCCATGGTGGTTCTTGAGGCAAGGAAATGGCGCAGTATCTGTCTCACATCTCGGCTGAGACCTGAACCGCGCCGTAAGGCAAGGGATAAAGGTGGGAGTGAAAGAATAAAGGAAGAAAGGCGTGTCGTAGTGGAGGGCTCCGGAATAATGTCGACCCCCTGGGGATCTTTAATGCGCACTGACTTCGCACAGCACACGGGCGTCTTTTGCGTTTCGCCTCCGTCGAAGCCTTAATACGGCAAGCCCACGAGACAAACTATACACTACTCCGCTTTCAGGCAGCTGTGGTGTCGCTTGAATTATCGGCAACAGTGCCCACCGATGAACATAATCGGCGCGCGGTGCAGCTGCCGGACGTCTGCTCGCACCCGCGGTGCTTGTGAGGAGACTGGTGCAACGAGCACGAGCAGCAGCAGGCGTGAGAAAGCGTGAGCAGCACGCGAACACAGCGGTCAAAGTGCCCCGGCGGCGTCGTGCCCGGTGAAAGCATTGGAATTTCGCGCTATAAGAGATGATGGCAGCGCCGTCGCCGCGGAGCTAATCTTCAGGTTGGGTTCGCAATAAGAACGTTAGCGCGCAGCCGTCGACAGTCTTGACGTGAGTGCCACTGCCTAACAGGTTTCTCTTGCGCAAAGAAGAGAATATCATAGCTTTCCTTGTCTTTTCTCGGTTCTTTGAAAGACTTATTTTCGTTACAGAAGATATTTCTAACTTTTCTATTTTTTTTAAGGAGTTAGCGTCACCGCACCATTAAGCGAAAACCCTCCCGCGTGTATGAGTGCGCCTGTGTGTGCGTCTTATCGCTACTCTCGATGCTAACCATAACGATGGCATCCTCATTCAACCTGGCAGGCGGCGGTTAAATTAATGATTCTTCGCGCGAGGTTGCTGTTCGGGACAAACTGGATCGCACAAGTACCACCGGAGGCAGCTCCTGTAATCCCAGGGCAGTGGCGCCACGCTGTGTTCAGTGGCTTAAAAAATAACCAGGTGTTTAACGATCCGGATCCGGATCCATATTTCAGGTAGATTTTCTTGTGCACGGTTTGTCACATGTGGTGTCGACTAGATGTATAGTTTATAAGGATGTCATTTTGGGCTAAATGGTGCGTAATATTTGAGTCGCGCTATTTTTTCCGCCTCAAATAAGTTTGGAATTTCCGTGAGCAATGGTTTGGAAGTGATTTTACCTGGAATTCCGACGTACCGCGTCACTGTCGATCGAATTGCCAACATATTTAAGATGTAGCTGAAACATGGCACAAAACTTTTAATGAAGAGACTTAACCACTAATTCAGTAAGCAAAGAGCAAAGCTGCGGCAGATGATAGTAACTGAGTTCCTCAAGCGGGACTGTGTGGTAACCGTTCATTGAAATTACACAGCTTTGTTTTGCACACAAGCACATTAAAGCAATGCTGGAAGATGAACGGCTTGATGCGTCAGCAGTATTTGGAGATTAAGATCGCAGCTACTGTGCGAGTACCGCCACGAGGGATAGAATTTTTGGAATTGAGGAAAATGCGACGGTCGCATTTAAAAAGACTAACAATTACAGCAACAATATTTTTCCCTATCATAAGCTAACGCCAATGATGAGGGAACGTGTATCGTTTGGAGGACCCATATTTACAAAAAAATTACATCTACTATGACAACGACGCAGTTGTATCCGAGCGCTAAATCTTAGCAGATTCCTCTTTCTGTTTTATTTGAAATCAGAAGACACCCTAGATTTAAGAGGCCAGTCTGGTGGTACCATCCGACGGTTGTTATCGTTTAACTCTTCGTTTATGTCCCCTTAATTCTTTCCCGCCCCGCCAACCAAACTGTCAGGCTGGTTAGCCCCTCTACGCGTCACGGTTATTTACTGATCACACTGTGCGGAAATTCGCCATGTGATGCTCGCACAACGAGAACTACTACAAACCTCAGTGACACTATGCGAGTATCATGAAATGCTACGAAGCTATTGGTATATTGTTGTTTCGTTGAAAGAATGTTGAAGAAGAAGAAGTTTAAGTAGCCATGAATCGCAAATCAGCTTCCGCGTTCCGCTCAGGGACCAGGAGCCCTGAGAGCGTTTTCCTCACTCCGCCTACACAGCCGGACACAACTGCAACGAAGACTTCAAGAGCAGCGCCCCCAACACGGCCCAACGAGACCAAGGTACTTCCAAGCAGCGCCAAGGTTCCTGCAGCGGCTTCTACGCAGTACACGTCCTCTCAGGCTCCGACCCCTGGAGGCCCACAGGGAGGGCAGGTAGGTGTGGATGCCTGATTTTTTAAAGAAATGCCCGCTGCTCTCTAGTGTCTTGCCGGCACCAATGATCAAATATAGTAAGCGGAAGCACAACGTTTGCAGCTGCACTCTTATATGTACTGGGAAACGAACAGGTAGTGAAGATATGTTTTCTGGGAAGGAAAACACCTCAAATCTCTCACTACTCGATGCACACCTTAACTACAGTGCCTAGAATATGTATATTCTAGGCACTGTACATTAGCCGCGCTGTGAGGGAAGAAAGAATGTGGATGTGAAAAAATAAAAAGAGTTAGAGGTGCTGTAATGGAGGTCTCCGGAATAATTTCGACCACCTGGGATCTTTAACGTGCATTGGTACAGCACAGCACACGGGCGCCTTTTACATTTCGCCTCCATAGAAACACGGCCGCCACTTTCAGGTTCGAAACCTGGTACTGCGGTTAAGCAGAAAAATTAACACTTTTGAGAAGAAGTGATTCTTCTATTCAATGAGACTAGATAAATTATGGCGTTCGAGGAAAACAAATAGCTACTGAGACCGTGTACCCGCGTTCGAATTCGACCGCGGCGGCCGCGAAAAGATAAGGCGTCCATGTGCTGTGCGATATCAGTGCACGTTCAAGATCCCCCAGGTGGTCGAAATCATTCCGGAGTCCACCACTACGGCCTTTCTTTCTTCCTTTCTTTTTTCACCACCTCCTTCATCCTTACCCTTACAGCGTGGTTCGGGTGTCCATCGAGCTAAGTGGCACATCTACTACCTCATTTCCTTAAAAAAAGAATTATCCAAATAAAAATATATTTGAGCAGGTTTATGCAGTGCAGGACATTTTTTTAATTAGTAAAATTCGATAGTTCGGCATTTTGAGGCTCTGTTGCCGCTTGTCCGGCAGCGAAATGTGCATTTATTGGTGAGAAATTTGGATTTGAAGTTGAAACTTTTTTCCTGCCGCTACGATTCGAACTCGGGACTCTATGGAAAAGAAATTTATTTTCCACCGACGTAGGAGGCCCCCTACTCCCTGCCCCTAACAAGCAGGCTGAAGGGGCGGGGGTGGGGCCTCCGCGACTAAAGACAGGCAAAGTTACAGGTATTCTTCGCGGCTTCCGTCGCCAGGCGGATGACTTGTTGCTGTTCGGCGGGGGACTCGCTTTACAGCAAGGCCTCCCAGGCATCTCTACTATTAATGATCTTCCTTGACGCCTGGGGAGTCAGAACATTGCCATATTATATGACGATGTCCTGAAAATGCCATATTATATGGCAATGTCCCCTTTCTCAGCACATTTTACATTTGTCATCAGGTCTATCTTCTATCCGCGTGAGGAATAACCAGACTGGATTTGGGAAATTCCGAGCTTGCAGGCGTCGCCAAGCGACAGCCTCTTTGTTGTTTAAAGTTGGGTTCGGTGGTGGCAGAGACCTTCCAATTTTATAGTGCTCGACGATTTCAGTGTACGCTTGCGCGCGCTCATCCAGTCCCCGGCAGTCGGGTTGGTCTAGGGTTACCCGGAAGTAGAGAGCTCGGGCTAACTCGTGTGCCGCCTCATTGCCTGGGACTGATTAGTGTGCGGGGGTCCAGATCATCGTATTTTTATTATGAAGAAATAGGAGAAGAGTGACGTAAAGCGAAGGAAACGAAAACGAGGCCTGCGCTCCCGCCTAGCGGCAGTCGAAATGAAAACTGCTTCCGGCCAGACGTTGAAGTCCTATATCAGCTGTCATCGCTCCGTTTACGTTTGCGGCAACGTTACGATGGATCCTGTTCTCGTTTCCGGCAAAGAAGTTTTCGCAGAGAACTCTGACTTGCGTTCAGCGACTTTAACCGCACAAAGCGTGCGATTCTTTTTAGGGCTGAGGCGGCGGGTCTGGCAAGAAAGTCCTAGCGCCGAGGAGTCTGCAGCGTCGCTGCCACCACCGAGAGACCGTCAGTACTGATGTGTAGCGGTTTTTATGTGCGGGTGTATTTAAATTCTGCAATAATAGTTCTCTCAGGGCTGCTTATGCAGCCCAGCGTCATAGTACGTTGACGAAGCGAACACGCCGAGCAGTGCGTTTGCTAACGTGGAGGCGCACTGAACATTGACTATATGAAGCTCTTCCTAGTCGCAGTTGCGTGCCGTGGCGCGAATTTCTTCCGAGGAACACTCTGAGAGGCACTCTGAGGTCATCTGTTCCACTTTTGTAAATAGAGGCGCATAACGAATCCATGCGGGCACGCAGAACGCATAGCCGCGAAGCATCCCAAAACACACCGGAATTCAGCTGGCCGCCTGTTGCGCCGCTAATTCCACGTTTCTTTGCCTTCCAACATTCAGGCGGTCTTTTCTTCATCTTCGTCGTTTGGTAAGGTGCGCTGGTGGTGGTGGTGAAAAACATGTATAAGCAATTAAATTTTTACAGAAAGGTGATTGGGGTAGGACCCTATTGGCCCTTTCCCCTCACAGTACTAGGTGGAGCCCCTATTCCGGGGCCCCATTGGCAAGCAACGCCGCCCGCGTCCGTTGAACCAAGGCCTTTTGGCTCTTCAGGTCTTGACAGCCGAGCAGGGCCGCCTCCCAGTCCTCTCTGGTGGGGTTGGGGTTGGGGGGGATAGATGGGTTAGATTGACACGCCCAAACCATGTGGAAGGTGTCAGACACCTCCCCACAGAACTGGCACGTGCCATCAAAGGATGTATTGAAGTGTTTAAGCACCGCCGGGCACAGTACAGTGTTAGTGAGAATTTTGATGAGGAGGCGCTCGTCAGCGCAATCCAGACCCTTACAAGGGGCCGGGTAGCGCCGGTGCTCCTCCTTGTAGTAATCGGTGATTTGTTTGAATGTAATGGCCAGATTGTCTGATTGGGAGTACCCTTCCAAGGACAGGGAGATAGCCCGGGGAGAGAGTGCGCGGGCGGCCTGATCGGCCTGTTCGTTTCCCTGGAGGCCCTGGTGACCGGGGGCCCAAATCAGGTTGCGTGGAGTTGGATCTTCAGATCGACAGCGATATTCCAGTATGCGCCAGGCAAGCGGGGGAGCCCAGCCCAACTCGTAGTTCCGACAGGCCCCTCGCGAGTCGGTGATGATGTGTTTTGACTTGGGATTCGTGAGAGCCAGAGCAATGGCAATCTCCTCCGCGTGTGTTGCGCTGTAGGCTTTGAAAGTGAGCCCGTTAACTGTGTTTGTGTTGTGTACGACTGCGGCCGTGTACCACCCCCCGTGGTGTGGGCCGGCAACGTCTACGTAATACACATGTTCTTGGTTACCATAGTATCGCGCCAACGCTTCCGCGCGCGCCTGGCGACGACCGCTATGGTCTTCACTGGACATGTTGCGGGGAAGGGGTCGGACCCGCAGGGCGTGTCTCCAGGGTTCTGGCACTCTCTCCCTTTCCTCAATGTGGTAGTCGTGTTTGATGTGTAGCCGGTCCAAGAGGCGGCGACCGGACGTGGTCTGTGCAAGACGCGTGTATTGGTTGCATAAGTGGGCCTCTCGAAGCTCCCGAAATGTGTTCACCACGCCCAAGGCCAGAAGCCTCTGGTTGGACGTGGTGATCGGAAGATCGAGAGCCCGCTTGATGACTTTCCGCAGGATGATCTCCAGTTGGTCATCATCATGTTTGTGCAGGTGCAAGTAGGGAGTTGAGTAGAGGATTCTACTCGTTACGAAAGCATGGGCAAGCCGCAGTGCTTCCTTGCTTCGTAATCCGCCCCGCTTGTTTGAGACCCGGCGGACCATTCGGCCCACCTGGTCTCCCACCGTGCGAAGTTTGGCTATGGTGGTGTCGACTCTGCGTTGGTGGTGTATGAAGAGGCCAAGGACGCGGATCTCCTTGGCCTCCCGGATCGGTCCCGAGGGGAGACTGATGCGAAGCGGAGTTGTGTCCCGAGGGGAGGGACGTAAGTGCACAAATTCTGATTTAGCTGGGGCGCACTGGAGTCCGCAGTAGGCCGCGTAGTCGTCGACTAGGGTCGCTGCTGCTTGCAGGCAGGACTCCATGTGGCCCAGGTTGCCTTGCGTGGCCCAGATTGTAATGTCATCCGCATAAAGAGCGTGATGTATCCCGGGCAGAGAAGACAATTTGGAGGGAAGGCGAAGCATTGCCAAATTGAAGAGCAGGGGAGACAGGACCGCGCCTTGAGGTGTTCCCCTCGAGCCGATGGTGTATGGCCCGTGTTCCGCATCTTGTATGCGTATATAGGCTTGACGGTCTGTAAGAAATTGACTTATGTAATGGAATGTTTTGTGGCCACAGTTGGTGTTACTGAGGTGGTCCAGGATTACTGCATGTTTGACGCTGTCGAATGCGCCTTTAAGATCCAAGGCCAGGACCACCTTGTCGTTGTGGGGACATTCGACAGGATCTAAGATGTCGTGGTGGAGCTGCAGAAGTATATCCTGTGCTGACTTGTGAGGACGAAAACCGAACATGGTGTCCGCGAAAATGTGCTGTGTTTCGAGATAATCGGAGAGTCTGTCGCGCACCATCGTCTCCATCAGCTTGCCGACACAAGACGTCAGAGAGATGGGGCGAAGGTTCTCCACATCGATAGGTTTGCCGGCCTTCGGAATGAAGGTCACGAGAGCCGATTTCCAATCGAGAGGGAGAGGAGTCTCTCCGTCCCAAATGCTATTGATGTATTTGAGGAGCGCGGCGTAGGCTGCGTCGGGAAGGTTGGCCAAAAGCTTGACCGTAACCTTGTCGCGCCCAGGTGCAGTGCCCCGCTTCATCTTGCTTAAGGCCGCCCGGAGGTCGTGGAGCTGGAACGGCTTGTCCAGCTCCGTGTTCTCTTCGCCTGCATACGAGTACGCCGCCTGCCGGGGGTCCTTAGTGGTACAAAGGTATCGATCCCTGAGCGTGTGCGCTAGCTGTGTTGTCGTTCCTGTAAAGTTGTGCAATGCCCTATGTAAGTGGCGTTGGGTTTCCGTGCGTGTTTGTATTGGATCGATGAGAGCGCGGAATAGGCGCCACGTGTTGCGGCCAGACATCTGGCGCGCAGCCGCGTTGCACCGATCCACCCAGTTAGTGTCGGCTAGCTGAGTAGCGTATTCCGCTGCTTGTTGTGTGAGTTCGAGGATGCGTTTCTTTAGGCGTCTGTTATGTTTCTGGTTCTTCCATCGTTTGGTGAGGCTGCGGCGGGCCTCCCAAAGGTGGAGCAAGGTGGTTTCAAAACAAAACCAGTACCGATCAAACACGTAACGTTCATGCACGTTTGTCAGCCTCAGCTATCTGTAGCCTATTTTTCCCTATTTCATCATCACACGTGTATTTGGGAGAGTGGCTTGTGGAGGTGATACCTGTATTTTAGTTCTTGTTCTTTTCTACTTTACAACGGCTTTATTTTCAGAAAAAACTGATGTTTTTTGCGTATAGGAGCAGGTATTTTAGAGATACAAGCCAACTTCGAATTCTGCTCAGCGTCCCTTTAAAGATCCCCAGCTGGTCGAAATTATTGTGGAGGCCTCTACTACGGCATCTCCCCTCTTTTTGTATGGCGCTCGGCTGCTGACTCGAAAGACGCGGGTTCGATCCCAGCCGTGGCTGTCGAATTTCGATGGAAGCGAAATTCTAGAGGCCCGTGTACTGTGCGATGTCAGTGCACGTTAAAGAACGCCAGGCGGTCGAAATTTCCGGAGCCCTTGACTACGGCGTCCCTCATAGCCTGAGTAGCTTTGGGGCGTTAAAACCTATAAATATAAACCCTATAAACATTCTTCACTCCCTACTTCATTCGTTCTCTTAATATGGGGTTTCACCAAGATGTGAGCAGATTACTGCGCCATTTCCTTTAATAAAATGAAATAATATTAATAATAATGAGTCAGTATCTGCCTCATATATCGTTGGACACCTGCACTGCGCCGTAAGAAAAGGGATAAAAGAGGGAGTGAAAGAAGAAAGGAAGAAAGAGGTGCCGTAGTGGAGGGCTCCGGAATAATTTCGACCACCTGGGGATCTTTAACGGGCACTGACATCGCACTGCACACGGGTGCCTTAGCGTTTTGCCTCCATAAAAACGCAGCCGCCGCGGTCGGGTTCGAACCCGGGAACTCTGAATCAGTATCCGAGCGCCCTAACCACTTTCGTCAGCATCCAATTTTCAATTTTCACCCCGACCTTCTATTACGCATGCAAAACTTCCAGTCTCTCGCGTTGTGCTCCAGTAATAGTCGTCCACTTATTCCACCCCCCTTGCACCGCAGGCCCGTACGGCTAAAGGAGCAGACGCGGTACCCGGATCCCCTTCCACTCAAGGCGTTGATGGCGCAGGACAGAACCCCCAGAACGCCACCTCCGGTAATGGGGGACAGTCCCAGCGAACGGAAAGCATCCCCGGCGGCGGCCAGAACTGCGTACCTTTTGTTACGCTTTACTTATGTGCCATGCTCGTCCTTCTACTGGCACTGAGTGCATTTATGGCCGTCGCTGTTAATCAGCTTAGGGACGCTCCGTTGGATCCCGCGGACAACTACACAAGCCGCACCTTGCCAAAGCCTCCGCTGCACTATGTAACCACGACCATCGACAGATACTCGAGCTACGATGTAACCCCAAAGCTTTCCCCTACTGTTGACGAAGAGGCGTCGACGTCTTCAGAGGTGCACCCCAGCATGCAAACCGTGGATGATCAATGAAGGAGTGAAATCTGTTCTTTTTTGCAATACACGCATGTCTGCTGTAATTAAAAGGGCATGTATTCAGACGAACTTTTGTTTAATTTATTCGCATGTTTGAGCTGTAGCCGTTAAAGCGTACAAAAGCGCCATTACCATGAACTAGATTAGTGAGTGCTAACGGCCACTACTGAGGGCCTTACTCAAAAGCTGTGAATGATGACTCTAAGAGCAAGGTATAAAATGACGACCTGGCAAGCAAGGTGCAAGCAACCGTAAAATCACAAGCAGTACTTAATCCATTGATACTGCATGCTGCTTGTCAATAGGATAGACGTTACTATTTGATCGTCAAACTTCGTGAGTTAAAGCGTGAACTGAGCTAGAATAATCGCAGAAATCGGAAGTACAATGCAAAGTGCAGCTCGGCGTGCTCTTATAACAAGAATAGAGCGGATATTATTAAGGGAAACCACTGGAGCAGATGAATAGTTAAAGGCTGTAGTCAGTCAACAACCAATATCTAGTCATGTTTACAGTCAACACATGCATAAGGTGCGAAAATGCCTGGGGATGTATGGCGAAAATGTTTCCTATTAGGCTCTCCAGCAGCTTAATGAATTAAACACACTTGCTGAGTAAGCTGTTCGTATAGTGGTTTAAATCTTGCTTCCGCTTCAGAGAGAGAAAACATGTTTGCAGAAGCCTCATTTGCATGCGCAGTCATGCGCAAGGATGTTGACTTGGTTTACACGCTTGGAAATAACCTCTGCCCCATCTGCCGGGCTAGTTGGTTGCGATCCATATGTATCAGCAGCACGAACACAAAACAAGAAGAATATGGAGAAGGAGGAGGACAACCAGGGGGCTCTGGACCAGTAGCCGAGTGCCTGATCCAGAGTACCCGGGTTAGACCCCGACCGCGGCGGCAGCGTTTCGAAACCGGGTACTCCGGATCAGTACCGCAGGCGAGTTGCAGCTTCTCGCGTCTGCTGATGTTGGCATGACTCTAGTATCCTGCGTGGGCGCGGCTTGGTGTCCAGCACAGTGGTAACCTCGAAGTCAATCTTGTGGTCACCTGCCTCGCACTGTTAGGGCACCAGACATCAATCCCTGCTCATTTGTGACATCCGCTTTGTGCTGCTGCATCGTTTCTAAGAAATTCCTGGTTGAGCTGAAGTACGACGCACAGGAGGGGAGCAGGGAATCCGTCCAAGAGGAGCCACGTTGATTCATGGCACATCCGGTTCACAAAGGCGACGGTGAATAGGCTCCCTCGGAATCAGAATACCGGCCGACGACCTAAACTTCCTCCCCATTCCTGGACCCCTTCACCGAGAGCTGGACATCAAGCTGCTGCCGAGAAATATGCATCCCTCCCATCATGAGCAGTGCCGCAGAGCCTGTGCGCAGGCATTCCACCGAGTGCACGGCTCCGAACCGGACACCGTATGGGTGGACGCTGCCTGCACGGGTGATGAAGCAACCGCAGCCGTGGTGGACTCCTCTTCATCCGCCCTCCTCACAGTTGCTCTTCCCTCAGACACCACAACAGAGGGTGCAAAGAAAGTCGCCCTCGCAATTGCTATAACCCTCATGGAAGCCCCGTACATTTGAACAGTCTCTAAAACTGCAGTTTTAAATTTTGCGCGAGGCCGAGTCCACATCCCTGCTTTTAGCATACTGGGCTCGCCCGATGCGCCCCCACCCCGCAATGTTGAGCTCATATGTGTCCCTGCGCACTTCGCGAATCCTGGAAACGAGGCCGCCAACATTTTAGCCCGAGGTTCTTTAAATCGGGCTCAGGTGGCCTCGCATCGGCGATTCGAGAGAGAGAGCGAATGCGCTAGTTCAGCGAGCTAAGGCAGGCCTACCGAGCCTCGCGACAGCTCTACACCCCGCCCCATCCCTCCCTAGATAACAAACAAGCTACACTCTGGCGCAAACCTCAGACATACACACTCCAGCTCCCTCACCCCTGACCCTAGCCCACTATCATCCCTCCTTCCCCACTCCTGCCTGCACCCTGTGCCCAGAACCCTTCGCCTATTCCCTCCACATCCTCTCGCTCTGTCCGGCGGACCCTCCCCGCGCGGCCTAGAGGAACTCAAGACCAGGGAGGACTGGGAGAACCTGCTGCGCTCGGAAGACCCGGCCGTACAGACCATCGCCACCAGCCGGGGCTGCCAGTGTTATGGACCTTAGGGATAAACACTTTAGTGCAGAGTGGTCGTGCGGTGACCCACGGGCGTGCGCCAAATTCCTCTCCAACAGTAAAGTTATCTCTCTCTCTCTCTTCCCTACAGGCATGTTAACGGCCTTCGCGAACGTGTTAGCAAAGGGAAAGCGAAGGCTACTCCCTGCTGCTGCTGGCTTGCATTTTAATCCCCCAATAACAAGGGACCGAGTTAGTCCCGAAGCACTGGTTGAGAATAAATTATCGGTTGGTGTTTGTAGTTCCCAAATATTGTTTCAAAAACCCATTCATGCTGAGTTCTTTCGAAGATGTGCTTTTTTTTTAGACACCCTTTTCAAAGGCTCAGTAGGCGGCCGATGGTGGAAGATTCTGTGTCGTTTCTACCCCTTTCTTTTAGAGAATACGCGCCAAGATTTCACTTTTTTTTAATGCAGAAGGAATTCAAACGCGTTTTTGTCAATGGCATGGGCTTGGGCCAGAGGTTGAACTATTTTAGCACGTAACACTTATAGCCGCAAGCACAGATTTCGCCATTGACAGCCCGAAGCATCCTATCTCTCTTTCTCTCTCGCCGTAAGCTTGAAGCGCGAAGGAGACAGGGGCGACATCCTGTCGCGTGTCTTATACTCCTGCCACACGGCCAGTTTCAATGGCCATCGAGTCGAGGCCCTTCGAGATTCTCAATCGCCATCGAACTCGAAGGAGTTGTGTCGCCGCTACACGGCAAATCTCAATGGCCATTGAAATGGTTCTCGTGTCTTGCACCAAGCTTGTGTGGCGCCACAATCGCTACTTTAGAGTTTGCAAAAATAACAACATTATTTGATAAATGTATACTAAATGCTGAAAAACACGCATACGCACATGTCGTTTAAAACTCTTTTATTTGCACGTACGCGACGAACAGATGCAGACACTGCTGTAGCCACTCTAATACAAAAGCGAGCCAAAACCAAGCCAGTCCAACTGCTTCGGAGGGCTGCTTCGTCAGGCTTAACACGCACCTTGGAAATCGCTTTGATATCTTAAAAACAAAAGCTATTAGCCTCTTGAAACTTTATGCGAGGATAAGAATGGGCAAATCGAAGGCGACTACAACAGTTTAGAACACGATATTGCTTTGAGGGATTAGCGACGAAGCTGTTATCGCTGTGAAGCGAGCAGGCAGGGCGCCGTCATGTTGTCAATGCTATGTACACAAGCAACGCAAAGAGCGCGACGCAAAATTAAAGCGCCTAATGCGCTTAAAACCAGTCTGATACAATTTTTAAATTATTGTAGAGACTGGTTGCATTTAATTTAGGCGAATAATGTTTGTTCATGCACTTGTACCGTGAATGTATTGTGTACGAAAGTGCGCGCTGGCCCCCCTCGAAGCAACGCTAGCAACCTTGGGCAGCGCTCGAAGGTCCTCGAAATCTCGAAGGAGTTCCGCGCTGCTCCGTTGACTCGATGGTCATTGCAACTGTCAGTGTAGCAGCGTTCGATCGCCTTTGAGTCTATAGGCTATCGGTTCGAGGGCCTTCGACATGCCCGTGTCACAGGGGTATTAGCCGATGACAAGGCGAAGCGGCCTCGCAGCTGCAGCCAATGAGAGAGTGGCGCGTATCACAGTTGGGGCCGTCGATGCCGTTACCGGGCAGTGCTATACAAGCGTGTGTTACTCCGGGCACACCGGCCACTCGTCGCATCGCGATAAGAACCACTGCATATGGTACGAGGAGAGCTTAGGACGCGGCTCTGACGCGCATTCCAATGGCGCCACTATGGGTGGAGCCAGGCCGCCTTGTACTGTGGCGCATGTTCGCTGGTGTCGGCGTTCTGAACAACAACGGTTGCTCCAATCATCTCTATGCTAACCTTTACTGCCAAAGCGGACCGCATCACAACAAAGTGTGAAAATGCTTATAGAAGTACAGAATGGGTAAGCAGTGCTTGTGCATCTTCTTCGCATTTGATTACCTGCTCAAATCGGCTGTAATTGTCTGTTTGTTTTTACTCTCTTTTGGCTTTATTACGAAATAACAAAAACTTTTTCTGAAACACTAAAAGTAAGGTCATAATGTGCGTAATAAAACGCTGAGGTCTAAGACCTGTGCTTTTTGGGATGCGCGAGTATAGGAAGTCTGCCAACGGCTTGCTGTTAGAGCCTGGATTCAGTGTAGATCTATTCGATGAAAGTTAAACGGGAGAAAATCAGCATTACTTATATGATATTATCACAGCCTCTCTCAAAGCAGAGAAAAAATCGTCGAGGGAGATGTGGCACTCAAGGTAGTGAAGAACGAGAGTAAGCTAGCTATCCCAGGAATGATTTCTAAAAGCTTGCCAATTTCTATTAAACAACTTAATGGGCTACAACAATCTAGCAGAACGAGAGTACAAAAACATGTTTTAAGATTTGGTCCACACTCAAATGGCGCAAACAGGGTCATGGGTGCAGGATGATGACTGGTAAGGCGCATACAGGGACCAAGGTATGAAGAGGTGGGAACTATCTCCCCTGCATGCTCTAGATATAAGAACACAGCGCTGCCTGCCCTGTTGTTGCCTTCTTTAATTTTCTCAGAGCTTAATCCGAGTGTACTGGCGGGTAAACTGTTGTCAAGACGGCATGTTGAAGCCGCGCTTGGGGACCAGGATTACACCGCCGCGGTGGCTCAGTGGTTAGAGCGCACGGCTACTGCTCCGGAGTTCCCGGGTTCGAACCCGACCGCGGCGGCTGCGTCGCGCGCGCATTGGCTGCGTGTGGCCCGGGGAACGACGGGTGCGTCACGGAATCGCGACGACTGATGTCTGTGACGGATGCAGTGCAGTGGAAACACTAGAGCACCTGCTCCTTCACTGTGCCGCGTACGGCGATGCTCGTCGCGATATGCTTACGGCCTATAGGGCGCTGGGCATATTACCTGACTCGCTCAAGGCGCTATTGTGGCTGCAGGACAGTGCGCGCCCTCGTGAGCGAACCTTGGTGAGCCTCTGTGCATTCCTCGAACACACGGGCTTGACGTCCCGTCTGTTCTCCGTCAGGTAGTTACACGCAGTGACCGAACGCTCCGCGAGTTCTACCTTGAACGATTAATAGCTGGACGCCCCAATCCAGTTGTAACCATCACAGTGCTGTGCGCGTGTGTGTTTGAATTCCTCTAAAATGAACTAATCACGCGCGCAACCTGTACATATTTATTATTGCTTAAATAGTTTGTGTATATTACCTCTCTCCCTATCCTCTCTTCCTGTCCCCTCACCTCTTCCATTTCATTTCTCCATTCTGCCTGCTATCCTTTATTTCCGCTGCCCCAGCTCAGGTGCTTCAGTATCGATGGCAGATGCCGGTGCTAGAAAAAATCTTTTCCTTCCTTTTTACTATTATTTTAACAAAAAAAACCGCTACCACCACCCGCAACTGCGCCGTAAAGGAAGGGATAAATGAGGGAGGGATAAATGACCTTGTGATGTAATCGCCAAAGAAAGATAAAATGTCTTCCGAATATGCGGGAAATTAAGCCAAGAACCTTCATACTGCGAATCGAGCACGCAACCCACAGGCCAAAAAACCGCGTTGCGAATAAGCGTGAACGTAGTGTATGGACTTTATTACTTCTGTATGCTAAAGGTATGGTGTCTTATTAGAAAGTAAGGGCAAAAATACACTTTAAGATATTAATGATTTCGCTTCAAAGCGCGTAATTGCTCTAATGTGCACTGCGTCAGTTTTTAAATTTTTCGACTGAAGATTTTAATGGCACTACGATGAAATGACATATGACGCGACTATATTTTGCTGTTCGATTTATTCATTTCCGGAAAGAATGGGGAAGGCGAGGCAAAAAGTCGGAATTGCAGGTTGGCTATGCAAGGTACTCTGTGAGACAGGAAAGAATAGCGCCTACAGAGTCGAACACAACAGAACGACGCAGGATGAGCGCTCACTTCATCTAACTTTATTTCCTGACAACCCAGAAGATATAGCTGTGTGGTAGCAGTGATACCGTTCCAACCATGAGATCCGCGTGGCTAGCATCGTTTCAGTAGTATACATAGTGTGGACATAAGCGCTATCGGGTGAAGGTTGCTTAACCTGCTAGGATGCTTTCCGGGCTGAGAGATTGGCATCAACTAAGCATTTTTCCACAATTTTGGGACGTATGCGCATGTCCAAATTGTGTTCAGAGCCTCAAGTATACACTCCAATGCCGGGGCTTCGATAGTTTTGAAAACCATGATCATATGTAAGTCTATCCGGCCCAGGAGCTTTACGCAGTTTCTTTTGATATATAGCTGAAAGCATATCAGCCATGGTGAACTGCACCTGCATACCTTCAAGGTCCTCTTTGCTTGCTGGCGAGCCCGCTTCTGAAGGAAGAGTATTCGGGTAAGTGACGGCGCTGGAGTTTGATCGAAAGCCGGATATAAAGCACTGACGGCCTCTGAAGCGAACTGACTTGGCGTCTGTCCCGAAGCAAGACATGCGGAATTTGCGGGGTCTTGTGAACGTTTGCCGATTTCCATGAGACGAAAGGTGCGCCATATCGATGCAGTCGTTGACGATGAGACAACAGGCGCGCACCCGTCCTGCCATCGCAGGCGAGAAAGGCGCTTCTCGTGTCGGCGTGCCGCAGCCGTTAGCCGGTGTAACGTTTCTCGGCGTTGCGCCGAAGACGTGTCTCGAATGACCGTCAGTTCCTCCCGGCGGCGGGCTGCCCAAAGCCGAAGAAGGTGCAGATCCGGAGGCGGTCGGCTTTCCTGCACCCAACTTGAATGAGAGGCATTTCGAAGCGCTGCACACAAAGCTTTTTGCAGATGCGATGGAGCTGAAAGCAGGCAGTCATTGAGTGCTGTTCTGAACAAGTGCCACTCTGTCACATAGTAACGCCGCTTACGGCGACCGTTGGAATTAGGATCCAAACTGGTAAGCAATGAATGGTGATCGATACCCGAACAGTATATTTATCGACCCTATGAGACAGGGCGTGCACCACACCACCATGTTAGGGCTTGAGAAGCAAGGATGAGACTGGGGATGATCCCTCCGGTGAGTTGCGTTGACTGTGGAATTGAGTAGAGCAAGTTATGCCTCATTAAGAGTGTCGAACACTACATTTCCCCGCACAGTAATGCAGGGAAAAGACAAAGCCTGATGCGGGGCGTTAAAATCACCGCCAACCAAATTGGGACATCCCGGGCATGCACACCGAATGTGACCTATCCATGCTAGCTGTAGACGAAGAGTTCTGCCACAGTTGGGACATATGCAACAGGACACAAGAATAATGTCAGTGCGGTGAAGCCGAACCAGCACAGCAACAATTTCTTGCCAATTGTTGCACAAAGACGCCAGTGGAACTTCAATATGGGGGTAACTATTGGCTACGTATACGGCGACTTTTCCAGGCGTACTGGAGGCAGTACTGCAACGGCTGTCTGGGATCGCTGCGCAGGAGTAGGCAGTAAGGCGAGAAAAGGAGGGGGGGGGGGGCAGAAAATTAGTCTATTGTCGGAGTGATGCTCATTCAGGAAGTTTAACAAAGCGCAGTCGGTGACGGATCTCCCCTGCCTTTTTCAGCAAACCCTGGCAGTTCCATTGTAACACATATCGGTCACTTTTCAATGTTGAATCCGTAGTTACGAAATAGAAGGTTAGCTATTAAACACCTTTGACAGTTGCTGCAGCTGTCGCGCCACGAAGTGGAGTAACTCTAGAGAATTCAACTGAGTAGGCTGTGGTGTTGCACAAGGGGCAAGCGATGTGCGTGCATTTGAATTCGTCACAAAAGATGGGTGAGTAGTATGGCGACTGTACGATTGAGCAAGTAATGCCCGTTTTTTTTAGGGAGAGGCGTTGCACCTCGTACTGCAGAACTGCAAGCCGTTTATCCAATTTGGCAATGTCATCTCAAGCTTGATCTTCAAGGGCCGATTTTTGGTGTGGTTTAGCAGAACGTAATTTGTTTCGCTTCAATACTTCACCCTACGTTTGGGTGGCAGTAAGACTTTTATCAACATCAGGTTGCTCGGTGGCGTCATCTTCGCTAGGCGAAAAGAGTGCAAAGCGGTTCGGTGTAGGCAAGACACTATTTGACGACTCCGGCATTGGCTTCGCGCAAGCACCCTTGGAGCGTTTAGGCCCTTTCTCTATGACACGGGGCTTCATTGGGCAGTCTCCTCCACTTCGCCTTCCCTCCTAATTTAGCGAGATTGCAGGAGAAGTCTCTTAAAATAAAAGGATGGTTGGGGTAGCCCTCACCCCACCGGTTACTCGCCGACGAGGCTTTTGAGAAGACGCAGGATCGAGCGCAATGTCCGCACATCCACATGGGCTGGATTTTCGCCAACTGCAGTGAACACCTGTGGTAGGTGAACCACATTTATTGGACGTCTAGGTAGCCGTGGCTGCTGAGACGGTGGAGTAGGCTGTTGACGTTGCTGGCCGGGTCGGTTGCCGAAATCGTTCCCTGTTGCACGAGCGAGAGCTTCTGGTTCGCGCGAGGCAGGTCGCGCCAACTTCATCTTCATCAGCGCCGCTGGCGATGCCAGCGCCGCTACACATTTGCACGCTGAATGCTGTAAGTTACACGAATATAAAAGGAAGTGCGACTTACGACTGCAAGAGAGAGAGAGAGTTCGCCAAGCACCTCGCGGAGAATAGAGGTTCCTCTATCGAAACAGTCTACACGACTTTATATACTATAAAGCCAGCCCAAATTATGCATTCAGGCATGTGTTCGACTTGAAAAAAAATACGGTAAGCAGCGTAACACAAGTTATTTGGATGATGTGTGCCTATTTACACAACTTAAGAGGAGAAGAAAATATTAAAAGGCAACAGTCAACATGCTGAGATCAAGACTGCAACTGTTGCTTGCAAATTGTGAACGAAGGTTGTTTTTTCCCCGAGCTTCCAGGAAGGCAAGTAGCAGAGCCTTCTTTTTTGAGAAACATAACCGGTGTCAGGTGAGCGTAAGCTCGCCTGCGAAAAGGGAAAAAAAAAATATGGGAAGAAATCATTTCCTTTTTCGAAAACTGCTTGGAGTTAACGGGTGGATTGCGCGCTTGTTTCTAGAAATATGACAAGACAAATGATTACAGATCACTCTGACGGAAAAGGTGCTAGCCAGAAGAAGAGTTTTTTCCGGCTCAGATGAAGCTATCAGCTCTCCAAGTGATAAATATTTTGTGCCTTTATGTAAATGGTACGCTGCTGGAATGTTAGCAGGGTGCTGGATGTTGGTAACACGGTATAGTTTATTGTTATGAGGTATTCCTCTATTTTTTAAATAACAGTACTTTTTTAAACGTTAATAGGTGAAGCGTTTTGCAAAATAACCTATTTAGAAAAGGTGGCGTACTTTTACCTGTGCAGTAACGGAGCCTTCAAGAATGAAGAGCGATATGGTCATCTCGACACCGGACAACATGCAGCCATTTCTTTTCTGAAGAAACATTATGGACAGCTAAATCCAAGAAACGCTTCCAGTTTTAAGCCCACTCACCAGTTATAGTGTACGTGCGCAAACTTCGAGGGAATCACTTCCCATTTTTTTCTCACGTTGTTTTCTCGGTCAGCTGCTTAGTGATAACCACAGTATAAAAAAATGAACCGATTCCTACTCTTTGAGCCGTACCATCTTGCATGGCATTGACCTGTAAAGCGACTGCGACTCATTTCATGGATGGTCATGCCTTGTTGAGAGAAAGCGTCACCTCAAGCATTTTCGCTCCCCCGTCGCGGTGGCTCAGTGGTTAGGGCGCTCGACTACTGATCCGGAGTTCCCGGGTTCGAACCCGACCGCGGCGGCTGCGTTTTTATGGAGGAGAAACGCTAAGGCGCCCGTGTGCTGTGCGATGTCAGTGCACGTTAAAGATCCCCAAGTGGTCGAAATTATTCCGGAGCCCTCCACTACGGCACTATTCTTCCTTTCTTCTTTCACTCCCTCCTTTATCACTTCCCTTACGGCGCGGTTCAGGTGTCCAAAGATATATGAGACAGATACTGCGTCATTTCCTTTCCCCAAAAACCAATTATTATTATTATCATTTTCGCTCAGCGCAAAACGATAAAGAGAAGTTCATAAGGTCGTTTTTTTTTACAGTTGCTTACTCAAGAACTGCCTTCTTTTGTTCGTTGAAATGCTTGCGATAAATTGCCCGCCACCGTTTTATTTGTGAACCCTCGAGCTTCCTCAGTATAACGGTCACAAATGCTAATCAGTGTGGCCACTAAGAATGGACAAGCTTTTCTGGGGAAGGGCGTCAGCCATCGCAATTTTCATCTCAGCTCAAAGAAAGACAAATCAGTTGTTTTCTGTAAGAGATACACAGGCCTCATTCAGTGCAATGTGTCTCATCGGCCAGAACGCCAAGTAAAGTTTCTTGCTTACTTCCCCCTCATCCCTCAACTAGATTCAGCCTCAACAATTCGGCCTCAACGGCTATAGCAGGATACAACTTGAAAAAATACAGCAGTTTGTCACACTGGCCCATAGTCCGCGGCATCGTATATCACTGCGCTATCTAATCGCAAAAAGAAACGAGATCAACTTCATAATGTTTGACATAAAAATGGCAGCTAAAAAAATTCTGGAGCTTATAATTTTTTTCTTGTGATTAGCCTCTTGTTTGCTAACAAAAAAAATTTTAACAACGTGCTAGTTTTTTTGTCGAGAATTTCTGCGGCGCGGTCTTGAATCTGAGTGGAACTTCACTCTTAACTTAAGTTTGTCCGACTATATCGCTTCGAATCCTATCGCCAGAAAACATAGACAAAAGCCTCTTCCTTCTTCCTTCCTCTTTTCCATTACTTCTTCTCATGCTTTGAGAGGATGTAAATGTGAAACTAGGCACACATGAGACCTAATAGTGATAATCATTGCTCACGGCGGTATCGTGACATCAGATTGTCTGACCTTCCGCGCGTTGCTTTTTTCCGCGAACCTGCATGATGTAAACTTCTGTCCTTAACTGTACTTAAAAATATTGAACCTCATTCTCTGCCATTAGGCCTAGGCGAACCATATCGATCGCACCCGCTACTAAAGAGGCGAGTTTTTAAAATTTATTTTATTTATTAGTATTGCGTGATTTGTTACCGTCAGAGGGCATCTAGATTATGAAACCACTCAATAAGTAACCTAGCAATAAGAAATGGGTGCCTTCTTGCTTTTTTCCGAAGCCATCAAGAAACTTAGTGAATTGTGAACCATCACCATTCAACGTAGAAGAAAAACTGGAGGTTATCAGGGAGAAAAAGAAAAACTCCTTCCGAATCAGCTGTTTATTGCTCATTAAAATTTAAACATTTGAGTATATTACACAAAGCACGCTACCGAATAAGAGGGCGTCTCGTGAAATGTGTCTTCGTCGGAAGAACAGCTTGCACGCTTTCCTTGAGCTCATTTCCAGAGGTAGTCGAAAGGTAACCGGTTCAAATCAGAGCAAGAAGTACGATTATCTTTATTGTTGCGACGCGGCTGCTTTTTCTGGATGTATATGCTTAGGTTCTCCCGCAGAAAGGACATTCATGAAGAAAGTGCCAACGGTTTGCTAAATAAACCCTATAAATCACAGCCAATTCCTGGCTCGCAGCCTGCAAAGCAGGTGGGTAGGGACCGGCGGCCCGGCTGTCGTTGTTTGCAAGATCTCCAAAAACCCTATTGGCCTCCAATTTAATTATCAACTACGCTGAAAGCTCCGTGCAAAAACCTTATTAAATGTTACTGAAATCTGCGCTGCCTTGACACAAACGAAGGAATCACCGAGCGTGCACTGGAGATTTCGTAGGGGTAAAAACCCTCTTGTGTTATGATTATAAAATAAATGAAATGCCCAGTATCGCATAAGGCGGGTCGTGTACTCGGTACCACGGGGTCCTCCGAAGGCACTGCTAAAATAGGCTCCTTAATAATATATTACCAAGTTTGGCCATCGGTGAATAATAAACCGAGAAACATATAATTATACATGGTTCTATCAGAAGAGGCATTCGCGTGTTGCGATACTTAATTATTCACATTACTGTAAAAGGACGTACGAAAGTTCAATGAGCAGGGACTAGTGAGTGGCAGTATCCAGATGTCGCTCTAATAAGCATTACATAACAGCGACCGCGTCCCTTAAATCATGGCAAAGTGATTTACAAATGCCAAATGGTTTCTTTGGTAAAATCCTATATTTTATTGTCAGACTAGCGCTGGTATTGCCGTGCTGAGTGCAAGTGCACGATCAGCCGAGTTCTAAGGGGCCAAGTCATCTCCCAGAGGATTAAAGTTTAAAAAAACAGATCAATGTGGAGAGAGGAGTGGGTGGAGCACATCGCAAAGCCATGCGATGCGCTCCAACTCTCGCAGTGTGGAATAATAATGCAGCCGCCGCGTGTCTTCTTTCCTCTTGTGATTCCGTCCTTTCACCGCCGATGAAGACTCGCCGCAAAGAATCTTGAGTCCTGCTTGCAAAGAGAATGCACTCTCTTTGCGTTTTCCGAAGACTTCTCGAAAGATAACGCGAACGTGCGAGCATTCGCAGACTGCACCCGAAAGGAATGAAAGAATGCTTTCTTTTCCAGGATACGCGGCTATTTCCCGCAGTGGCACGAAAACAAAAGGGAGGTAAATGGCTAGGCAATCTTTCAATCCTTACTTCATGCCAAGGCCCCACGTAATTTCTTCCGAATTTTCTTTTTCCCGCCTATCTTTCGCTCAACTAACCTAGCAGAGAGAAACGCCACTACTCTGAATTTCCCTTCGGACTGCTCTTCGTTCCCAAAAGGCCCGCTTCTACGCTTTTTGTCCCCATAGAGACCGCCAGTTGTGACGTTTCTTCCGGGGCGCTGCTCTGACACCCGAAAAGCTTGTCTTAATGCTCTCAAGAACGCGTGATAGCATGAGTATCCGTTCGGTGCCTAGGAAACAAATTGCAAAGAAAAAACTCCTTCCTTCGCGGCAAAGTTTTCTTTCTCAATCTCGCTCAGATAACGAGAAACTCGCCCAGGTCCTCCCGGATTCACTCTTCTGTGTGCTTTTAAGAGCGCTAGCTCTTTCTTACTACTTACGACAGCCAAGGACGCATCTGTCTGGAATGAAGGTCAAGTTGACCAAAGATATTACCACATAACCAGACCTTATCACACGCCAACAGTGGTCGCTCGTGTAGCGCCCGAACTGGTACCTATCCTTTCAATATATGTATATTGTCCTATTATGGCGGCCATCGAAGTGGGACACCCTGGGACCACCATTGGCATAAAATTTGGGGGCCACTGGTTCGACGCAGAATGTTCGAAATGACTTGGGATGTTCCTGAGGATAAAATCATAAATTTAGATGAGGCGCAAAATATGTGTGGGATTCGCAACGACGACCTTTCCGCCCTCAAGCCGTGCATTCCGAGGACAGTCAGATGGCCATTACGGCCGAACCGTTTCTCGCAGAGGGATTCCGGATGGTCTCATACAATTCCTCTTGTTATGATGTACCGGTCTATGTAATTTATTAGAGGATATAACTAGAAAATATACCGGATATAGCTAAGGTGGTGCAAATCAGAATAGTGGTGCAGAAGCCATGAGGAAGCTGCTTGTGTCTTAGAATGGATGTATCCGGAAAGCAAACATGCGCGGGTGTTTCAAATTAATCTTCTCCATGTTTGCTGAGCACACCGATGTAAACGCTTGAAACTACAGTAGCTGACACTCTCAAGTCGAACACTGAAGCAGCGGTGGCGGAGAATTATTCGTTTGTTTCAAAATGATCAAAAAACCGCAGAAACTCGGGTGTTTGTACACTGATGTCTTTGATAAACTTATATATGCCATTTTCATGTAGCTCTTTTTCTTCCTGGCTCGTTTCACGCCATATGCAACTTTAATTTAAGTAACATTGTGCTCACACTACGGCCGAGGCTTGTTTCGGCCTTCATGGCCGGCTGGGTCTTTCGCTTCGGCTGCCCGTCTGTCATCACCACCGACCACGGCCGCCAGTTTCAATCGGTCCTGTTTACTGCCCTTGCCAATATTATGGACGTCCGCCACAACCATACGACCGCCTACCTTCCTTCGGCAAATGGCATGGTGGAATGTCTGCATCGGTAACTGAAGGCTGCCCTTACCATTTATCAGCCAAGAGAAACGCTGGTCCGACCACTTTCCCCTCGTACCCTCGGGCATTCGCTCGGCACTGAGGGCTGTGCTCGGAAGCTCTTCTGCTGAGCAAGTCTGCGGTGTTCCTCTGCGTCTGCCTGAGGAATTCTTTTCCCCTTCCTCTACCCGTTAATCCATGACGCTTCCACCTACATCCGCGACCTGCGGAACGCGTTTTGACACATGACTCCTGTCAACCGTGCCACCCGTCATCTTGAGTCCGTGTTCGTCAGCCAGGACCTGCTCTCCTGCACCAGTGCCTTCATCCGACATGACCACATGCGTCCACCCCTCACGCCGGCCTACGATGGACCGTTCCGTGTCATACACCATGCGCAGAAGACCTGCATGTTAGACGTCAAGGGCCGTGAAGACATCGTGGCAGCTGACCGACTAAAACCAGCCTACATTGCCACTCCTCTGCACGTCGGGTCTACACTCGCTCTCGCTTTGACTGCGCCGCCATTGTGCGCAGCTTCCTCCAAGCACATCCGCTGGGCGAATCCTGTGGTTTCGCTCTACGGGAAGGGGGAGGGGGGGGGAGGGAGCTTGTAGCACCCCTCGCGCCGCGCTCGGCTCGCAGGCCTTGGTGCGCGGCGCAGGACAAGAAAGAGGAAGTTGGGCTGGGCCGCCGCAGCGCGAGCACCGCAAATAAACAGTTCGAACCTCAACGCTGTCGGAGCTGGTTCTTGCTCGCCTTAGCTCCAACATGCTCACTGAATAAAACACCAGGGTTTTTAATCATTAGGAACAGTCGCAATTTAGCGGAATACAGTTTGGCTACAGTAACTTATTATTCCAGCCGCCGCAATCTGTCACTGGATATGGTGCTCGGCTGCTGAGCCGAAAGACACAGGCTCGATAATAGCCGCGGCGGTCGAATTTCGATGGAAGCGAAATTCTAGAGGCCTGTGTACTGTGCGATGCCTGTGCGCGTTAAAGAACCCCAGGTGGTCGAAATATCCGGATCTCTTCACTACGGCAAAAAGCCCCATAAACTTGAACCTTCTTGATAATTCTGAAAACACCCATCATCCAACTGGCAAAGTACTAAATGGCCTGCTACTGAATCGTAGGCCCAGCGTTTTGCTCCTCACTCGGCGCCGCTGACGCTCAGAACTCCTGAAGATTCACACAATGGTTTTCTTTTTTAATAGTGCACCAGAAATAACCAATAAACAGAAATGAAGCCGCACTGCTGGAACCTGGTTCTTCAAATTCGTGCACGCTATTTATATCCTCGCGGAACGACGTCTACGTACGTTCGTGGACGCCAATTAAAAAAAAAACCCCTAAGCATGTAGTGTTGCTTTCAAAAATCCAGTCATTCCGGCTGCTTTTTAAAGCTGTGTTGGACGGAACGGGAGGGCGATTTAATGTCTAGAAATAAGAATTCATTTTCCAGCCTATGAAATAGAGATAGACGTCAACAAGTTTCATTCATGCTGGGCAGTGGTGTCACTTTGTTCTCTCGCACGGAGGGAGGCATTACTGAGGCACACTGCAGCAGCTTTTTAGGCAGGAAAGCGTTTAACGGCTACAGTTTCCCCTCTTTGTCCACAGATTTTTTTTTCATCCTTCCACCCACAGCATTATAAAAACTGTAGAAAATGACGATGTCAAAATGGTCCCCTATCGGTGCATCGTGTACAGAGAAGGCGGTTAATAGAAATAAATAAGGAAGAAATACACTCCTTATACCTTAACCAATTCAACAGGTTTGCGGATCGTATAGAATCTTATGCAAGGGCCATTTCCTCATATAATAGTTAGCTTGATCACCAACTTGGCCCCAAAAAGTTGATATAAACAGAGTCGAAACAGAACTTTAAACAACTCTCGAGTAGCGGCAACGCCGTGTGCGCAGCAGATACTCTTTAAACACTCCGTACTCTAGCATGCACATCATAGAAACTTATGCAAAAGGAAAATGGGCATATAATATTTAGCTTGAAATTAGTGCGACAATAACAGCACCGTTGCTAGAATCTGTTACTAATTTTTTACGCAATGAAGCACACCGGCGAATCACGAGTTTTATAAACAGGCACTTTGCGAGAGTTCAGATTTGTTCGCAGTTAAAGGCACATCATTCTCATGTGGCGATCAAAGAGACTACATGAAAATGGAGCAGGTTTTATTCTTTTGGAAAGCGCAAAAAGGCTTTTTTATGCATTCTCTGTTGCGTTCTTCCACGCGACCGTGCCCTCCACCGCACGTGCTCTTGTCCGCGCTAGGACGTGCTTGCTGTATGCACCTCTTCCTTCAAGTGTGATGGTTTTTAGGTCTGGTCGGCTGGTCACGTGCAAAAATGTGTATAAATACGGTAATGCCAACGCCAGCGTCCTCATTCCTTGCATGCTCCAGACCAACTTCATCTAGAATACGTGACACAATTTAAAAGTAAATGAAATCATGCAAAATGATTCGGGACATTGGTGCCATCTGCTGTCACTACCCTAACTACTTGAGACATCAGACGCGCGTTTGCTAGAAAACTGTGCGTATTTTTTTTATTTTCTGGATTTTTTCCTACCTAGGTATAGACATGCTGCCACTAATTAGAAGTGACATGGTAAGGAAGCCTTTATAACTGAACACTTTCAAAGACATTATTAATCTCGTCACATGCCAATGAGCCAATATCACACGACTTTTTATTGTTTTGTATGCTTTCCCAATTGCGTTTGGTTGTTTCCTGTGTTTATTTCATTTACAGTTTTGGTGTTTTCAATTTTTATTTTTTTTACTCCCATCCGCTTTATAATGTAAAGCACAGCAGGAAGATACGGAGGCAGTGGAAAAAATAAACATAACCAAAACCCGTCGATGAGGTTAAAGCCAAAGCAGGTCGCGCTCGAGAAGAGTATATGATATGAAGCAAACTTCAGAATGCCAGCATTTGTTAACACGCTTGGGTAAAAAGTGTATTGAAGCAAAATCGAACAGCGCTCTTTGTGCTGGAGTTCGGGTTGTCGAGGGTGACTGAGATCCATCCTTTCATCATCTCGAAACGCTTTGCTTTCTAGTGCCAGTGTGGTTGTGCTGCTGTATAGATTTAAGGAAGCGCAGATGGCAGCACGCATGCGGTCAATATACAGAATCTTTCACCTCAAATTTTACACAATTTTAAAAATAGGGTTTTTGAGTTGGAAGAGCTCTTTTTTAGCCACAACATAATAAGTGGTGTAGTACATAAGAATACAGTTAAAACGTGCTAACTAGCAGGCTGGTCTAAAATTGAATAGGAGGCCCCAATATTGTATAGCAAAGTTTTAAGTTTTCCTCTCAGGCTCCTCAATTATCAAGAGGCATGTATAACACCATACGTTATATCCATCCCAAGCAGCACAGGTAATTGACCCAACATTGGAACCGTACTGGCAAAGGCCGGCCCCACAAAGGACCAGGATGGAGCGATCCGATTGCAATATTGGGCCGATTACCTGTGCTGCTTGGGATATAAGATTTTGCGGTTTCGAAAACGCGGTCACCATTGGCGCTGTGGCGCAACAAATTTTGGCTGCATCGCTTGCAGACAAACCAACCTCTCCAGTGCAGGAAACTCGTCGCAGTAGCCAAAATTTGTTGAACCACTGCGCCGACGGTAACTGCGTTTTTGAAATTCTAATAGCCGATATGGATATTACTTACGGTTGGCTACACTCCTCTCAATAATGAAAGAGACTAAGTAATACCAAAAAATTAACTATACAATATTTTTTGAACCAGCCTGATAGTTAGCACATCTTGGTTAAATTGTGATGTATTACACCGCTGACAATGCTATGTCAAAAACAGCACTCTTCTAACTCGAAAAGCCGATTTAAAAAAAAATTTGTAAAGCATTAGATGAAACACCTTGTATGTTAGCTCTTAACTGTTGACCATAGTGTCCCTCAATGCCCCATTTCAGGCCACATTCGATAAGAACCGGATAAAAATTCTAATCTGGCTTCGTTTAAAAGAACACTGAAGCATAAAATTTGACTGCACGTTGGTGGGAAGAAGAATATCGGCCGGGACCACGTTCCTTGCCATCTCCACTCACGAAGTTTCAGAGGCTCACTGAAATACCCGGAACCATACTTAAAGGCGTAAATAAAAAAAAAGTAGAAGAATTGCAGTCAGGAGGAACTGTAACGAATATGAAGGTGGGGATCAATGTGCTCGTCGTTACAAAAGTTAGTAGTAACTGGACTGCATGTTGTACAGAAAAATCAGTCAAACAAAAGTAGCATTTCTTGCTTCGCAGAGTCTTTTACGCATGTAAGCCGGCACTATCATGGCAACTTGTGTACTCTGCAGCGCGATCATGTGCTCTTCGCTAAGGATTTCGCTTCGGAGTCGTTATTGCTTTAATTGATAACGATAATTGAAAAATATTTGATAAGAAAGTAGAACAAAAAGCAGCGAACGACGCCAGCGGGATCTCAGCTTACAGCCTCTGTAACCTCGAAAGGTTCTCAAACAGCACAGCTAAGAAAGCGGATTTTTAATCTTCTGGTTTAGGTGCATTTAAGTTGCGTGCAACCTAACCTTCAGAGTGTTCACCAGTACTATCCTCGTGTGTAGCGGCAAACATAGAGTGCCCGCCGTTTTGGACGTGCTTATGAAAGTGATTACGTCGCTAATTTTTAATCAATCAACACCATAAATACGAAAGAAACATTTCCTTAGCTTCCCAGAGTTAATATGATTGTTGGCTTGCTTAATTACTGCGGACGCCGTACCAGGCCCCTTTTTTCCCCACAATTGTCAACCTTTTAAAAGGCGAGTTATGATCAAACAGCCTTTGAAAATCTTAGCTGAAAGAAAATACACACCCTAGATAGATGGTAAATGCTTTTTATGCTGTTAATTAGAGACGTAAAAAAATAAAGATCACAATGATTTTATCTTCAGCAATGACATTTCAAATGTTATCTCACATTATCAAAACATACCTGCAACAATTGCACTAAGGAACCAGCCGGGCTGACCACTTTATATTTCGTTCTTTTCTGTTCTCATGAAATTTCTCCTATTATCGCTAGCTGGTGCAGCTTAACCGGAAGTTGATAGACTGTCCATTTCAAAGAACTGAGCTATGTACCTAGAAAACCACGTTTATTGGAAAGCATCCTGTGCGCAGTACTTCTGTCTTCCCTTTTTTGAACAAAGTGGTGGGATTGTTTGTATTGCAGCGCCAACAGAAAAATAAAGGCAGCTGCAGAGGCCAAACTTTTCATAGACCTTCTTTTAATCGGGGACATACGCTGTCACATAAGAACATTATGGGATCGCGATGATCGGGATAAACTTAACGCAGACCTGGTGTTGCTGGATTGCCAATTCAATCGCAATCGAACACGATCCTACTCGGCTCCAATTCGATTCATGAAGTCCGATCGAAGGCAGTTACCCAACTTGCGTAAGTAACAATCAAGCACAAAATAAAAGCGAAACGTCCCTGCTAAAGTGGCTGCACAGCGCTCTTCAGAAAAACCTCGCCATCCACGTAAATACGTGCCCTATTTGAAAAGAACTGCATCTTCGTCTTCTGAAGAAGCTCCGGACGTCCTCCAACAATCTGAGGCCTCCTGCGAAGCATGCATGAGTGCAGCTGAGCTGGACACTGACGCTAGGCTTAGTGCCTCTGCTGCCACGCTGGCGGAGGTAGCTATGCCGGTGTCTCTCGTGGCATCACCTGCCACGCAGTCGACACCTGATCCGCGGCGCCAGGTCCAGCTTTGTGCTTCCGGTTCATCGGCAGATGCACCCCTCCTGCCTTCCCGAAATGCCAGACTGCTCGTGAGTGATCTGCCACCAGGGCACATGGCCATCAACTCTGCACCACCGGATGGGCCTTAAACTGCACGGCATGATGAACAGGGCATTCCAATGGACTTATCGGCACCTCTACCCGTGCAAAAGTGCCCTCGCGCAACTCGCAAGCGTCCCTCAAACGACAGCCAACCGATTCCACCTTCGGCAAGTGACGGCTCCCAAGGTAAGCCCACTTGTCTTACGATCGAGGACTCGGTGGAGCCTACACCCGGATCGTCTTCTGACAACGTGACCATTAAATCACTGGCCAAAAAAAGCCTCACGGATATACCGAACAAGATTTTACAAGCTAACTTGGACGCGTGCCTCGGAACCAAAGGTTTTCAGGGCTTCACAGCCAGGACAAAGTCCAACACCATTACCAGTGTGGCTTACGACTCTGACTGCCGTAGAACGGCTGCAAACACTCACCGGTATTTCACTGGCAAGCGAAATCTCAATGCCAGTACAAGAGTATTTAGTTGAAGGCTCCGACTTGCAGCGCTGCGTCGTCTACAATGTCGATATCATTGAGGATCAAACTGCCCTCCAGCGTGAGCTGTATTGTCCCACGCACCGTGTCATCCAGGCCCGACGCATGGGAAAGGGGCGCTCTTGCATAGTCACCTTGCAATGCCCTCTGACACTACCAGCCCGTCTGTACTATTATGGCTGTATTTTACGGCCTCGGCCATATAAACCAAGTGCGGTATATTGCTATAACTGCTTCCGTGCTGGACATATGCGCAAATCGTGCCCCTTCACTGCTGCAGGTGGAAGAACATCGGAAGGGAAAGTGGCTTATCGATGCGGCCTTTGCAAATCCGGCGACCACGAGATAACATCTCCAAGGTGTCCGACAAAACAAAAGGCAACACAACAGGCTCGTCGTCAAATGACTAAGCATTGGCCAATACAAGACAGTATAACTTCATTGCCGACATCCAATCGGTTCGCAGCTCTCCAGTGGGATGACGACGAGTGGCCGGAGCTCCCTGAGCACACCTCGCATGATCCTTCAGCTCAGCTGTCTTCTAACGGTACTGTGCGAAAAGAACGCATCCAAAAACAGCCAGTAAAGCAGCGCAGTGTGCCTGAACTCCCGCAGGACGATATGACCGCAGTCGACGAACAAATCGCACGTCTTTTAGCGGAGGTCACCAAGCTCCGGCAACACCGTGAACTGCTCGCTCGACCCAGACGGGCAGCGGAATCATCCGCCGCATCTATCAATGGCGCAGCAACATCGCCTTCCTGCCGCCCACCAGTGTCATTTCCTGCTGCCTCTTCCCAGATTACAGCAATGCCACTGGACAAATCTGCGACTTCTTTGCTCCGGCTTATGGTCAACCAGTTGTCCAACCTGATGTCCGTGATTCTACAGCGCTTGGGCTTGTAAGTAGAAATGGCAAGTGCCAGTCGTGCTGGTGTGCTGCAGTGGAACTGCAGACGCATTTACACGAAGGTGGGAGAGCTCAAGACCCGACTACAAATTCACAAGCTCCATGTATGGGCCATGCTGCTACAGGAAACAAAGGCCTTGTCATCGATTCCAGGCTTCTGTGCCTACATGTCTCCTTCAATGATAGACCGTCATGTACAAACTGCTGCTCCCCCGGGAAAGGCGGCGGTGTATGTGGACTCACGTTTTCTGCATGTACGTCTTGCTCTCGAAAACTGGTGCACGTCGTATCAAGAGGTAGTGGCAGTGGCTGCGAAACTTAAGAAGGGAACCGTTGTGGTCGTTTCATTTTACGTTAGACCAGCCGGTGGTGCTTCCTCCCGTATTAATCTTGGCTGGTTAACAAGTGCCCGTCGGCAGTATCCCGGGTGTCCAATTTTTGTCGGAGGCGACTTTAACGCCCCTCACTAGGATTGGGGTTACCCCACTTCAAGCCCTCGTGGCAGGCGTGTGCGGGACGCCTTCACGGATGCCTAATTTGTGCTGTTCAACCATCCTGGGACAGCAACACGGCCAGTGCGTCAAACTCGCAGTGCTTCTTATGCTCCAGACTTGACGTGGTGGTCGGGACCGGGTACTCCCTCCTGGCACATGAAACCAGACTGCTGGGGAAGTGATCATCACCCTAGCACCATCGGTCTTCACACCTCATATTTCCGACCTTTACGCTACAAATGTTCTGTGATCAACTGGGACAGTTTCCGCGCCTGTATGGACAATCTTCCTCAGATTCTTCGCCAATCCTTGTTGAGCGCATACAAACAGCGCTCAACAGTGCTACAACTACCACCTGGACTGATGTTGGTCGACCGGCACCAGACCTCGGCCTTCTTAACTTGTGGGCGGCACGCCGTCAAGCCGAGCTGGCTGCTACGAGAGACCCTACTTCGTCGCAGGCACGTATGCGATTGCACTATCTTATAGCTAAGGCACGCAAATATGAACGCGACCTCTCTCGGCGGCAGTGGCATGCGTGGTGCGAACAATTTTCTGCAAAATCCTCGAATGCCTCTCTCTGGCGAACATTCCGTACAATGGAACGCGGTCGCCGTACGACTGACGCAGCGGCAACCGCATGCTTCGCTGCTAACTTGTCGCCAGATGATTTCGCCAAAGAAGCAGCGCGAAAGGTCTTCCCGAAATACGATGCTGTGCCTTCTTCATCCGCTAGTTTAAATATGGCCGGCATCCCAGCGCATGTATATGAGATGCCGTCTAATGTCGACGTAGATGGAATTGCGTGTCCATTTTCTATGCCTGAGTTGCTGGCTGCGATAGATGATGCAAAACGGAAAACAGAGCCCGGCCCGGACAATATTCAGTACGAGGTGTACAAGAGCCTGAGTAGCGCTGCACTCCCTCAACTACTTGACACCATAAACAAAATATGGTTGGATGGCGTAGTGCCCGAGAGCTGGAATGCCGCAGTCGTGATTCCAATCCCGAAACCAGGAAAGCCTCCGACGGTCCTCGCCAACTTGCGACCTATCTCCTTAACTCCTACGCTGTGCAAGCTGGCGGAGAAAATGCTAGCCACACAACTGTCATCGTGGCTAGAGCAACACGGTTTTTATCACCCAGCACAAATCGGCTTTCGTCCATATCTCAGTACAGAGGACGGGTTGGCTGTCTTAGCATCTGCAGTTTTGTCATCTACCCGCAGCCGCAATGGGCGTACTGTTTTAGCAATGGACATTGAAAAGGCATATGATAACATCAGTCATGCAGCCATTCTGAACTCCATTGACATGCTTCATCTCCCTCTGAGAGTGCGCAGTTTTGTCCAATCATTTTTGGAAGGCAGAAAATTTGCAATACGCCTCAGCGGCGAAGCGGTCGGATCATTTGTTCCTCTGTGCGGCGTGCCCCAGGGATCAGTATTGTCGCCGACGTTATTTAATATTGCTTTCATCCCGCTGGCTTGGCGCTTACGTAACATCCGTGACATAAAATTTCTTCAGTACGCTGACGACATCACGGTGTGGTGTACTCACCAAGATTTCCTCAGGAGGCTGCCCTTCAATCTGCCTTGGATGTTACCTGTAATTACGCATCATCCATCGGACTTCAGCCATCCGTGCATAAAACAACATACACGTCAATCGCCAACCGCTGGGGACGCCGTAAACTTGCTGCAAGTTCCAATCCGTCTTTGTCTATCAGGCACCCTACTACAGGAAAGTCCGAGTATAAAAATCCTTGTCTTAATGATTAACCAATCAGGATCAGCGACTGCATGGCTTTCTCAGGCAAAAAGGCAAGCTATTCAGACTTAGGGTTTGATTAGAAGAATTGCACCTAAAACTGGTGCAGCAGGCTCGTTCGTTGCACGGCAGTTGGTGAGGGCAGTTCTGCAGCCACGTATTGTTTATCAAGCCCAGTTTCAACATCTTACAAGAGCCCAATGGGATCGCCTTGAAGCCGTGAACCGAGAGGCTATGAGGACCATTACATGCCTTCTACGCATCACACCGGTCATCGCTTTACAAGAAATGAGCAGCTCAATACCATTGATGAGCAGGTGCAGCAGCGCCTTGAAGCGCGCAGCCTTAAGGCCAGTCTATCGCACTCCACGCATGCACTGAGTACTTATGCAACGTCACACTCCATTCTCCAGCCGCCAACGCCAGTTCTTCCCCCATGGAAGTTTGTACAGCTCAGCGACAACAAGCCAACGGATAATCGCCGGCCAACATCTGCTCATTCGGCATCACTGCTTCGCCAGAAATTTGAGGAACAAGATGCTTGCCTGCCTGAAGGATCCATTGTTGTCTACGTAGACGCAAGCATACAAGACTGCAAAGCAACAACAGCTATCTACTGCCCGTGCAGACCTGCCCTGAATCAAACCTCTTGGTTTCAGCTTACGGGACCACCTTCGTCCTTTTGTGCTGAGCCGTTGCAGTTCAAGAAGCACTCTGCGCTATGGCCGACTTAACTATGTTTCTAGCGGCCCACGTTTTCATCCGCACTGACGCCCTTCAAGTTGTCCGGTTGCTACGACGTGTTAGCCGTTGTCCCACGATATGTCAGGACATCCACCGGCTCACGGCAAGCATCCCGCAGCCAGTACGTATTGAGTGGGTCCCACGGGATCTGCTGACCTATCAAAGGCAGGCAGATTTAGCGACCCGCCTTGCGAATCCAAACTCATCACCGCCTCAGCTCCTTCATTTGGACAATTTTACCCTCCTTTCATCAAGAAAGGAACTCCTCCGGCAACGCACACGCGCTCTCATCCCTCCGTGTGCGGTAACCCTCCCCCGCGGTCATACCTGTGCAGAGGAGGTTGCGCTTAGGAGATCCGAATCCGGATCGGGGTTGCCCTCACACCAGCCATCACTCGGAAGTGGCCTCAGTACCGAGGCCAGGGTGTCCTCGGCCAGGGTTTCCTCGGCCAGGGTGTCCGGTATGTAAACACGAGGACATTGAGGCCGACATTCATCACTTACTGTGGGACTGCCCAGCTCTCAAGCCTACAAGGATCCGGCACCTGATGGTAGCAGGTCTTTCACCAAGCAACCCTTCTTCATACATTGCCTGGACGCAGGGACCGTACCGACGTTCTCTGCTGGACTTCATCAAATCAGCTAACCTTTTTTCATTCATTTAGATCATTCATCACACCTTCACCCATCATTGATGCCCTGGGGCAATAAATTTCGCTTTAAAAGAAACGAAACGTGCAGAAAGGAACGTTATAAAAGCTACGCAGAAATCGCAGTTTTTTTTTACTGTCCAGCGCGCGCTTGACTTCAAGCATTGTGTCCACATTCTCAGAGCTGCCCACTGATCGTGGCAGTAACAAACAGCACCCCGCGCACAAGCCAGTGGTATGGCGTTGGCGTGCATTTGTGATGGAACCGCCTCTGGTTGCGCCACAGCCATGAAATATTTAGCCAGAAGTATTTAAAGGCGAAAGCCTTTATAAGCTCATGACTCAGTATACGATAATGCACTGCGCATGCGCAAGGCTCCAGCTGACAACGCGCCTGCATTTCAGCCTACTGCGCATGCGTGTGACGTCATTCAGTTGCGCCACCCTCGTTCGAGAGAGCGCTTCTCAGGCAATCTTGCCAGACTCCTCTTGAACGCCGATCCGGAAGGATGCCGCCGAAACGCTTCGTGTGTCTCCAGCAACCAAGCGTGCGGGCGGTAAAGAACGACAGCAACAACGCGCTAGAGGCTTTCTCCTCACTGCACTTGACGTCTACAAAATATCCCCCTTAATTTTGTTTTCATTTCCGTCTTACAAAGAGATTTGTTAGTCCACCGCTGCAAAAGCGCGTGAGCATGCCGTGCCACCTCTAATTTACGAGTTAACTCGCTGATCCGCACCGATTGGGAGCGTTTAGACGGCATTCATCCGGAGTGCGCTGCAACTTCAATCGGAATCGAACTTTATCGATATCGCACATACCCGTGTGGGGGCAGTATTATATAGAGGTGTGCAAGGCGCGCATGCGCTTTTCGTATTATTATGGCACTGCATGTAAAATATATCAGTGCAGCACAATCTAGAGTGAAATAAGTGCGCGACGACGGAACATTCTCCCTGCGCGCATGTAACAACCAAGGTAAGCATATGTGCTACGCCAGAAATGCATCTTCATGGAAAGTCTCTCCTCGCAGGATATTTTGGCCTTCGCTGAGTTACTCCTGGCTATTATGATGGCTATTCGGGTGGCGTGGAATGTCGAGACTGTGCACAAAGGCGGTACGCTTACGTTTCCACTATCGCCCAGGAATGCACGTCACACGGCGAAAGAGCCGTTCATTAAATTAGTGTACGCTCTCCTCGGGGTGTGGCAATTAACGGCGTAACGGTACAACTGCGTTAGAATATAAATTACCACTATGGTTTGTTTCGACACGTAGCTATAAATTGCCAGTGGGGCCGAAAACAACCGTACGCCCTTTTATACCTACTGTAACCTTGCTGCAACAGCGCGCAATATGTCCGCTTGCGGGAGAGGAAAGAATTTCTGATAACTTGATTCGTGTCATTCCGGCTGTTTTCAGAAGCGTAAGAATTCCCACTTAGAAAATGCAAATATCAGAACTATTTATTTCTGAGTATTCCCATATCACTCGAGTAGCAAGGATAATGGAAAGAAACGAAGTATTAACATGAATATTTTCGCCGTAAATGACTTCCCTTAAATTCGGGGAGTAATCTGGAATTTTTTGATGTATTTTGTGACGTATTTTAGACCGATTATCTCACTGTCTACACAGCATACCTCATTTTGTTTGTTCTCATTTATACTGCATTCTCTTTTCTTGTACTTAAATGGATACATCGTTTCGTTGAGAAGATTTAGTTCCGTGATTTTTCTCCGAAGCCATAACTCTAGTTTGTTAAAAAACCTTTCCCTGAATAGGCCGAAACCTCGACTGAAAATCTGTTCACGTGAAACCGATGATTTCACTATTTGATAATCGGCTCTCATCTACACGCTGCTTCGAATCCTGTGATATTTACCAGACCAATATTGTTGTTGTTGTTGCCTTATAAGCAATGACACGTACCAATCATGGAGGATGTACCAGAATTTGGTGCAGACCCAGCAAACAAAACAGTATAAAGCACGCCGCCCAGTGTTCCGAACGGTCCTTCTTGTCTTCTTCGCCAGAGCAGTGCATTAGGGCGTGAGCGCTTTTCAGAGAAATGAAAAATATGAGACGCAGAAAGCCGCAAGGATAGACCTCTTAAAGCAGTCACAGAAGAAAAAACGCTAATAGTCCTGGTAACCAGAAAATACATTGAAGAGCCCATGGTGAAGTGCAGAAAGAAGCCCACAAGAAGGGCCATTACATGGAAACACATCATCGAATGCGTCGAAGTGTTCCAGTGATGATGTATTTCCACAAATACATCAAAGCCGCAAAGTGTATATCCCGAACAAGCGGCGAACAGAACAACCACGCGCCTTTGTTTCAAAAACGAAACCTTCTGTGCGCTCGTATTTCGAAACCCTTTTGCCAGTAGGCTACGAAGCGTTCCTTCTGGTGAAAAATGTAAGATATCGAGTAGGACGTTTCAGAGCGTGTAGTGAAAAGCAAGTTAAACAAGGAAATCCTTCAACGATGCCTCTCTTGCAGGAAATGACTTGCTGGGATCGCCGTTCGACGTCTGAAACGTTCATCAAACGGAAAACCGTGTAAACAGAAAAATGCACCCTTTCCCTCCTCGATGCCCTGCTAACCAGGAAATATGGAAACTGGAAACTCCCTACTGCTGTGAGAATAAACGAACCCGTCGACAGCCCATGGTCGGTTCTTTCATTGAGCTCAGGTACACCCGCTGTTGCCAAGCGGAACTGTAGTTCACTGGAGAGCGCGCAGAAAACGTTGTGTTTGTTCACAGGGCATGTAGACATGCCATCAATAAGAACGAAAGCGGAGCTAGAACAACGGTAAGGGTAAACAATTTATGGACTTTCCATTTGTCGAAATTGCGCATCCCGTGTAGCGAGGAGGCAAATAACCAAATTGCGATATTTCGCATAGTAGCTGCATGGAAACCGAATATCGAATGGCCAGAATATATATGGTAATGAACAGTCGCTCTGGTTACTAATCATAATATAGCCTCATCTCGTCATTTCTTGTACAAGCTTCTTCTGCGCCTAATTGCAATGAAGCGAGGTTCCAGTCGCCTATGCGCGACTATTCTGAACAAAGTCTCTGAACTGAAGTAGAAACTTGTCTTTTTCTCAAGTTTTGCGGACGCAACCCAAGCAGCACAGATCACCGGCACAATAATGAAAAGGGCTGGTTTCACCGCGGTCCAATGTAGGACCGGCCTTTGCCAATACATTTCCATTATTGCGCTGATTAGCTTTGCCACTAGGGAATCTGTCTTTTTAATTGAAAGTACACATTTCTCGTGAGAAAGTGCAACAAAACTAACAAATCTTGCCTGAGGGCTTAGTTCAGGAAGGGTAATGGCGCAGAAGTTGCTTTCAGCGTTTTGCGCTCCTAAAGCACGATCTGCTGCTTCTTTATGTGTCTTCTAGGATCCCAAAGAATAGTATTTTCTTTATTAGCTTCCATCTGGAGCTCGTTCAGGTATGGCCTTTTCACTCAGCCGGCTCTGAAGATGAATTCTTCGTACTGCTTGAACTTCGAAACCAGGAGTTCAGCTTTATTTAAATTATTGGAATGTGAACCAGCCGAGTGTCCTGGAAAGTTGGAGTTTGGGGTCAGGTCACAGTAATGCCCAATGCGCCGTGCACATAAGTATATGTGATAGGCATTGGTACAGGTCGTTTCAGAGTGCCGTATTCAGCCGTGTTCTGCAAACCAATACTAGCTTCTTCACGTCTCCTACACGCCTCTGCGTCAGAAAAACATCGCGGTTTGTTTTGTTGGGGAATTTGTGGTTGGGGAATTTACCGTAAATAAGTGCAGCGAGTAAGTGCATTAGTGTTGCTATGTTGAAGGGATGCGACTGTAGAAATAAATCGTCTGAAATGCCCTAATGAAACATAATATGAGCGCAACATGCGAAATTCATACACACTTTGCATGGGGATTATAATTTACTTACGGAAATATTGTTCAGTAGAACAAAAGTAGTCAATGTTAGCTATGTTGCGCGTAATCTTTTTTTGTAACGTGTGGATCTTTTTAATGTTCCATTTGGTAGTTGTTAGCCACACTAAATTGCAATAATTAATTTATGACAAAAACAGGGCGTGGTATATTTGAAGTTTAATATGAATTGTGGGAAAAGAATGGCATCGCGATAAAGTACGGGTTGTCCTGCAAAGTTTTGTGTATATGTTGTTAATGTGTGAATCCCACGTTAATGTTTCTGAAAAAGTCACTGCCAGAATTTTATGTTTCTAAAAAATAGCAATTCCTTTCCCTTCGCACTGAACAATATATTGTAGGTTCAATATTTTGTTTCGCGGCCGAAATATAATTACTTTTGTTTTTGTCGGATTAATTTTTAGTCGGTTACACTGTGACCACGAAACCAATTTTTCGAGCAGGTCACTACAGCATATTAGAAGTTTATTTTCATCTGGGCCAGATAACAGAATATTGCTGTCATCGGCATAGGTAATAAATTGAGCCTTTGAATCAGTTTTACAATGTCATTAGTACATACATGAAAGAGAAAGGGTCCTAAAATACTGCCCTGTCGCACTCCGGCTTTAATGGGTAGTAAGGACTGCTGATTACCAATATGCACGCACTGGCTTTTGTTGCGTAAATAAGATCGGATGAGATTAAGGGGTGTTCCTCGTATTCCGTGTAGATGTAATTTGTGTAAATGAATGTCATGGCTAAGGGAATCAAACGCCTTAGAAAAGTCGATGAATAGGCCGAGAGTGAAAAGCTTATCTTCTGCATTTTGCAGTATGTTTTCTTTCAGTGTTAGCAATGCATATTCAGCAGATCTCCTCTTTCTAAATTCATACTGCGCGTCAGAAAAAAGCTTCATCTTATCAAAAAATGTGTTAATTCTTGACATCATTTCGGTCGCCACCTTTGTGTATGACAGTTACCCTTGATTTTTTTTTATTTCAATGGTAAACTCACCATCTTCAATAATGGAATTTAAAATGTTGAAGTTGAAGTTTATTTCTGGCTCTTAGTGCTACAGGTATCACTAGGAGAGAGAGGACGCAGGGAAAAAAGCTGCTTGAATGCAGCTTGAGAGGCACCCTACGCCAACATTTCCGAGGCAGCGTATTGCCTTAGTTTTTCACAAGACAGCTACAGGTGAGGCAGTCGAAACAAAAACTAAAGTATCAACAGGAATTGAATACAAAATTTAGCATCACAATCAAAACAAAAGGCAATATAAATACTCAAAACAAAAGCACTACATCATCTAAGTATGCAACATAAGCAGAATTTGCCCTCGTTATAATCTCATTTACAGCTCAGAGCAAGTTCAAGCTGAACGTCTTCAAAAAGGTACAAAATGGTTTTGATACTCTTCACTTTGATATCTCTTAGCTATATGTTGTTATTTTCTATAATTTTCAGGTATTTTGAAAGAATAAAAGACAATGATTGCATAACGTATTTAGTGCGACAAAGTGGGAATGACCATACCATATTTAGTGCGACAAAGAGGCAATGACCAAGGAAAATGAGAGCGGGTATCATACACCGTTGAATAGAGAGGTATTTTTAGAAGCGAGAGAGTGTTTGCTTTGTTACTAATAACTGCAGTGTTGTACATTGATAGCAATCTGATAGGAAACAAAGAAGTGATCTTTAGAATGCCAAATTTAATGAAGTATGGATGTGTGTGGGTATGCCACGATACGTTTGCTATTAGTGTAATTGCCCGCTTTTGGGCTGTTATTAGTTTGGATATGTTGTGCTGTGTCGTCGTTCCCTAAACGGTGAGACAGTATGTCAGTGATGGGAGCAAGAATGCTTGATAAATAAGGACCTTTACTTGAGACGGAAGTGTGTCCCTATGTTGTCAAATAAGACCGTTGAAGCGATTTAGTTGTTTCCGAACATGAGTGACGTGCTCTTTCCAGGTGTGACCAGGAACAATAAACAACAAAGCATGCTTTATGGGTTTTATTTGCAATTTATTAATGCCAAGACCTTTGCTATTGTTGAGTGTCATAAATATTCTAGATACTTCTTCCTCGGTTTTAAAACTTTCGAAAGCGCTGCTACGGGGGACACCAAGAGAACGAAAACGATGGACAAGCGCTACTATCAACTGAAGTTTATTGGAAAAAACACATAAGGTTAAATAGCTCGCACAAGGCAGCCAGCAGCGCATACGCCTACCCTCAGAATGACAAAACGAATCACTGTGTTGAATTAAGATACCGAATTTCACAGTCGTGGATGACAACAGATGGTGTGCTGACGCACATGTCGGAGTTTTTGTGAATATGAAATGCCTCAGATAATTCCCTTGTTAGCTGATTGGAATGCCTATAGAGAATTTTTGTACTATTGAACAGAGGTACACATGCACTTTTTTCCAACGGGGTAGAATGGTTAAGTTTGCAGTCTCTGTAATGCAGGGCCAAATTAGAGGAAGGAGCCACCTTTAAAGACGAATTATGTAGGCGTAGCCGTGTGTTTATACATTTACCAGTTAGGCCTATATAACTCTTTCCGCATGTGAAGGGTACTTCATATACCACTCCCTCGGCACAAGGTGCAAACAGCAACTCATGTTTTATTTTGCACTGTTTTTTTACTTTCTTTTGACTTTAGTTTTTCTAATCTGGCTCTTCTATCGACCATAGCGCCAATTTTTCTAAGTTTTTGGGGAGCTGACAACAGTACCCTTATCTCATATCTAGTGCCTACGAATTTTAATCGGTGGGATAATCTGTGAATATACGGAAATACTGCACACTTTCTTTTCTCGTTACTGGGAGGCTCTGGTGAATCGGGTTTACCGAATGGCTTAAGCGTTTTCAGGAGTTTATTGCAGGCTAGTGTGAACACGTCATTAGGGAAACCTGCTGACTTCAGCCTCTGGACCTGTTGCTTGAAACTGTTATCCATAGCGTAAACACACGACTTTGCAATTGCTGATCCTTCCTCTGTTACTGAGTGACAAACGAAACTGTTAACTGGGATATTGATTGAAGGTGCTGTAAATAGTAGACTGTAATCTGACGTGATGCTATCGACAAATGCTTTATTGAAGTGATCAGTCAGTTCCTGGCCAGAAAGTTCACGGTTATTGAATAATATCTTATCAGGCGTGGCATTTTTGGTTTGACGACCTAAGACTGTGCTGATCGATTTGCAGGGGGCTTCTGGTTTTTTATACGTTACGTCAAGAAACAGGTGCTCAAAGTAGGCAGTCTTTGCACGTTGAAGTTCACTGTTTAAATTATTTTGAGCAGATTTGAATTCTTAGAACGCATTCAGTGTGCGCGTATTTTGAAATGCGTGATACAGATTGTTTTTCTTTCTTATCACGGCTAAGTGAGCAGGAGTCACCCATAGCTTCTTTGTCTTTTTTTATTGGTGGAATGTTCTGAAGGGAGAGTGCGCACAGTATATTTTTATGAATGTTTGAATGAAACCTGTGTATGCATCACTCGATATTCGCTTCCTAAATATAAACCACCAGTCATATGTTGTAATGTCTTGCTGGAAAGATTCAAGTGCTTCGTTTGAAATGTGTTGGAAACTAATAACGTCAGGGCGTTTTCTGTTAGACATTTTGTGTGAACGATAAAACATGAAAACAGGGCAATGGTCACTAATATCTGCAGTGATCGTACCAGCGAGGGACACAGCTGTTTCAATGTTTGTGATTATCAGATAAAGAGTGGAGGATGTGGACACCGCGGCAGAGGTTGGCGTTGTGATCACATTTGTGAAACCGGTTGAAGTGAGTCTTGTCACAAAATCGTAGGTACTGGCGTTAGCGTCTCGCATGATCAAATTAAAATCACCGGCAAAAATTAAATGAGAATTATTCGCGCACGAATATTCCAAAAAATTTTGAAAAAAAATCAATAAACACTCCATACCTGCCATTGTGGGGACGGTAAACAACGGCCATGATTTTGAGGTTTTTCTTAAGTGTTAAAATTTCATAGTCATTCGTAATCAGGCAGCATGCAGGTACAGGCTCATAATCCCAGGAGTCATTATTATTTGGCTACGCCTCCTCCATGGCGGCTATTACGATTAATGACGAAGCTTTTGAAACCATCATGGTGAACCCTATCGCCGCCATCATAGTACCAAGTTTGAGTAATCATTATAATGTTGTTTATATGAAACTGGCTCAGTAGATCGATAATATTATCTTCCTTGTTTATAGCGGAGCGGGCATTGAATTGTAATACTGAGTTTTCTGATGGGAGCGGAGATCGAACACTGTGTGGAAAAACAAGCTCCAGAGAATTCATTTCACAGAAGCTTAATATGTACTCCTAGTGTGCTCAACTGTCGGGGTGCGGCGGCGAGACTATCTTAACAAGGTATTTCTCACTGATGATCTGAATACTTTGTGATGCGTCGCTTTGGCGAGCGAAAATCTTCCCGTTCTGCGTCGAAACTGACTTCCAACGTTGCTCATTTCTTCGTTTTATCGCCTTTCCAAGACGTCGCTTCAGAGTAGAGCAGATGTGCTCATTAATGTAAATGGTGTCTTTGCTGTTGAGTCCAATGTCATCTTTGCTCATTCTAGCCTTCCTAGCTTTATAGAGAGTGGTGTCCCGCTTCGCCCAAGACTTGAAATTAACTACAATATTTGAGTTGTCAGGTGTCCGAGTTAGAACACGGTGGCAGGCTTCAATATCGCACTCATTAATTGGCTCCTTGATCAGTCCTCCATTTTTGGATAAAATTTTCAAAACATCCGCATCGCCACTCTTCGTGACTCCTTTAATCTCCATATTGGTACATATTGAATACTGTTCTAGATGTACCAGCTGATTTTCCAAGTCGGCAGCTTTGCTTTCTAGCTTACCGCATTTAGCTTGCATTACCTCGTTCTCTGCGGTTAGGTTTGCATATTTGGCAATTTCAGCCGGAAGTTTTTGCTTTAACTCCTCAATATTCTTATGCTTGAACTCAAGACTGTCAGTCATGTTTCTTTGCTCAGATCGTAATTCCCGCGTCTCAATGCGCAGGTCTTTTTCAAGTGATTCTCGTGCTGCTTTAACTTCCAGCTTCAATTCCTCTTTCAGCTTTACAAAATCATTTTTGCGCTCTTCCTTATATTTTTCAAGTTGTTTTGTCATTGTTTACTCTGTTCTAAGCAGAAACAGCCGCTCAAAAACGCCACTTGGCAGCAGCGACGGAAACTCAAGAAAAATGTAACAAATGTGTAAGGTAACATACAATGCGGACACCAACCTGCAGTGGAAAAGCAGAGCGATGCTCACAGCGGTCGTCGCCACTGCCAAGTGATGGTCCGGTTCCAGAGCACGCCCTTTTGTAGCTGTTGGGATGACGTAACTGCCCACGTTGCAGATAGCAGGTGTCCCTGAACGTCGCTGATCGCCACGTCCCTGACGGGGGATGGTGCAGCCGATTCGTGACCCAGCAGGCGCACACGGCTGATGACAGTCACGATTGCTGTAGCAGCTTCACGGTGCTGATAGTGCGAATACCAACAGTGTGAGCACCAGCCTGCAGTCGAAAAGCAGAGCGACGCTCATTCCATGCTGACAGCGGTCGTCGCCACTGCCAAGTGTTCATGTTTCTTTCGGGGGTATTTATGCGCGCAATAGGTAGATACCCCGAAACCAGAAGATTAGAGAGCCATAATATTAGCTGAATTGGTAGAGCACCGGATGCGTAATTGGGAGGTAGTGGGTTCGAATTCCACTGGTGGTATGTGGTTGCTTTTTTCTCCTGCCTAATCAGTTATCTTTAAAAGAAAAAAACGAGTACCCCACTAATCTCCCATTGATGAACACAGCAAGTTAGAAACACATCCCCTATGCTCCTTGGTTTCGGTGTCTCGGTTTTCTTCACGTATGTCATAACGAGCCCTTCTTTTGCCTTCCCTTGTCTGCTCAATAGCTAACGAGCGCCTCAATTCTGGTGATCCTGTTGCCATAGCAAGAATGAGAGAAGATTATCTTATTAATCTCCTATTGATGAACACAACGAATTAAAAAAATATCCTCTATGTTCCTTGGTTTCGATTTCTGTTTTGTTTGCGTCACGTATATCACAACGAGCCCCTAATTTCCCTTCCCTCGTCTGCTCACAAACACATTAGTGTGACAAGGGGAGGAAAAAGACGGGCTCGTTGTGACATACATGACCGAAGCCAACAGTCAGCGAAACAAAGGAGCATAGGGGATGATTTTTTTAACTTTGTGGTGTTTGTTAATCGGAGAATAATAGCGTAAATAGTTTAAAGATACCTGATTACAAAGCACAAGAAAAACAACCACGTGCCGGCGGTGGCGTGTCAATGAGTCATTACTCCCTTATGGCAAATCTATTCCACCACTGGTTGATTTCCCAAAACACTCGATCAATACTGTGCCAATCCTCTCTCGCCCTGCCATATGCTCTCCGTCCCGGTCAGCTCAGCTCATACAGCGACCGTTCCGGTGAAGCGGTGGGCCCAGGTTTCAACCACGGACGAGGACAAATTTTGCTTCAACTATGAAGAGTTGAGTTGTACGCTACAGGTGGGTTTAGCCTAGCTTGTTCTGTCGGCAATTGCTCCCCGTAGCGTCACTTATATATTGTAATGACCTAAAACCTGTCGAATCAGCCCTGATTTGCACACAGTCACTTATTATAATACAGATTTCACTCCCACAGTCACCATCTGTGCACACATTCACTCACAGTAGAACATAGCCCACTCCAGAAGTCACCATCTATGCACATATTCAGTCACAGTAGAACATAGCCCATTGCAGTGCCACCATCCATGCACACATTCACTCATTATAACACGGTTCCCTCCATCAGACACCTTCTACGCACGCATTCAATCACAGTGGACCAAAGTTCGTTCCTGCTGTCACCATTTAGAGACAAGATCAGTGTCCTATAGAAATGTTAAAAGAAGGCCTGCAGCCTCCATTCGGCATGTCTGGTTTCCATTCGGGTAGACAATGTCCTAAACTGTACTGTGAAGGCCTCCTGTCTTCTTGAAGGAAGCGAAGATCCCATATCTTTCCGCGTTGTACCATGGGCAGTATATAATATAATGTTCAGCAACGAAGTTTGTGTGGAATATAGCTTTTCTTTGTAGCCATATGGCTGTGATTGGGGGGTGGGGGGTGGACTCCAATGAATATTACTGTCGTACTGATATGAATATATTCATGGGAAGACGTAACCTTCTGATACTTAGCAAAATATTGTTTAAAATTGGTCCATTGGCGCTCATCCAGAATTGTTTGACTGCATCATTGTGGATATCACAAGCTCAAGAAACACGGACACAAAGGTGGAACATAACGCTTACTCGGAACTGTAGTCACTGTACTTTAAACTAATTGCATTTCATATATGACGTTTCGTCTTTACTTTGTGAGCTAGAGCTGACCTGGCAAAAGCACAAAAGAAAACGAGTTCTGGCATAGAGAGGAATTTGGAATAGCCGCCCGTGTGCTGTGCGATGTCAGTGCACGTTAAAGATCCCCAGGTGGTCGAAATTATGCCGGAGCCCTCCACTACGGCACCTCTTTCTTCATTTCTTCTTTCACTCCCTGCTTTATCCCTTCCCTTACGGTGCGGTTCAGGTGCCCAACGATATATGAGACAAATACTGCGCCATTTCCTTTCCCCAAAAAACCAATTATTATTATTATTATTATTATTATTATTATTATTATTATTAATATTATTATTATTATTATTATTATTATTATTATTACTATTATTATTATTATAGCAATATACAACTGCCCACTGGCCCCAGTGTGACTTCCGTCACGTTGGCGACGGACTGTTCGCCGCACTAAGAATGTGAGAAGAAACGTAACTTATCTAGAAATGCGAAGGGCGGTGATGAGATTTCCTTCAACGCTAGACGAAGTCAACAAGCACGAACCATCCATTGCTTCTTCACACTGGTGCTGGTACCCTGTACCGATCAATTCCCTTCTCCTATCTACCAGTGGGGAGTAGCAGGCCCAGGGTCAGATTTCAACGCGTGGAGCCCTCCACCTTTTCTGTCATCACAGTTTACTTTCGTCCTCTCTTCTCTATTGAAATTTTTATTCTCAAAATTTTTCTTTTTACTTCGTGGAGGTATAAGCGCCCTTGCTTCGTGTATTGCACGTTTCATGCCATTGCTAAGTATTTTTACCTGATTTTTCTTGCTTTCCCCTCAACTCCTGGCATATCTGTCGACACCTTGTTAAGAAGGCAAACGGCATCGAGCAAATTCTCTTGTGCGATCGGCACTCTCAATTAAGAACACCATAATAAAACTGCTCCTTCAAGGCGTGTGAGTTTCTGCTTCTTCCAGCTTAAACAATAGATTCGTTTCACAACCTTTATCTTCGGGCTTCGTTGCGCAATGAAACACTAACAAGGGAAAATCAATAAGCATTACATCCTTATGTTCTTGTTTTTAATAATCATATTTGTTTTCAACGTGCAGCTTTTGTATAAAGTTAAGAGCCCAGAGCGGTTTACTTCTGAACCGCGCAGGTGTAGCTGTTATACATGCCCAGCGTTTCAGATGTCTGAAAGGTGAGAGAATCTTTTGTCCCCACCACTCCAAAGGTTAGTACTTCCAGGTATATTACAAAAGCCTCACTGCACAACATAAAAGCCGACTCCCTCTGGGCCCTAAGCATATGACAAAGGCTGTAGGTTGTAAATTCACACGTTTTGTTTTTGTCAAACTGTTCATATGTTTGTGGGACACTCTTTTACAGGGCGAGACAAAAAAGAACACATAAGTCTTTCGTACAGATATAGTTTTATGTTTCTATTATCAGGCGGCATAATTGATCCTTAAGACTTGTTTTTCATTTCTCGTTGTTCGGCCGTACATAGGTATTCGCGCTTACTTTTCGGTGGCGAACGTTGTTTCACAATGATTTCTCCATTGTTATTGGAAAAAAAATTGACTAAATCCTCACATTATCTTATTACGCTGAGAGCTGTGAATACCCGGGAATTAACAGACTGCTGTCTAAAATGCGTGTTGGCCAACATCCTTCAATCTCAGCACCGGCACCATGTTTAGCAACAGAAATAATCGCCAAAGGAAGAGGCGCCCCGTCAATATACTAGCGAGACAACTCAGCAAGTGCAACGTTATGTTTGATGAAAGCAGTGGAAAGAAAAGCTGACTTTTGAATAACTGGCAGTCTCTTGGTGCGCGCTGCATTTTTTTTTCAAGCGATGTTTATTGCCTCAGGGCATAAAGGTTAGGAAACGAAAGATGAGTAAGATGCTTAAATAAATGAAAAAAAGGTGGGTTGATGTAATGAAATCAAGGAGTGAACGATGATATGGACCCTGTGTCCTGGCAATATAGGTATCCGGATTGTCCGGTGAGAGACCCACCGCCGCCAGGTGCCGAATTCTCGTCGGCTTCAGCGCCGGGCAAACCCACAACAGGTGGTGGATATCCGCCTCATAGTCTCTGATCTTGCAGACTGGACACCCGGGGCGGGGATATAGATCTTTTAAATGCACCCACTTGCGTGTCACAACTGGAGTTAAGGAAAACCCGAACCGTATCCTCCGAAGCGCAACCTCCTCTGAACGGGTAAGACCACGGGGGACGGTTACCGCATCTGGAGGGGTGAGAGCACGTGTGCGGCGCCCGAGGTGTTCCTTTCTAGTTAAAAGGAGGGTGGTGTCATCGTACGCGCTACTCTTTTTTGCGTGTTTCGACACCCAGCAAGCAACGCACCACCCCATGTGCGCACAGAAAGGATGGAATGTGCCAGTCCCAGTACAACATTTATCAAACATTTCCAGACCGTAGAGGCAGGACATTAACACACACTCAAAAGGGCAGTGCTCTCACAAAGGGTCTGGGAACGCTTTTTCGACAGTGTTAAGCAGAAACTAAAATGAATCACAGCATTTTGGTCCCAGAAAGGTAACTAGGAGAACGTTTTGGGACCAATGCTTTTCAACAAAAAATACAAACAAACTCCTCGCTCCCTTTCCTCTCTCCATTCCGCCATAAGCTACGGGGAGGGAGGGTTTTGTTCTTGCACTCGTTGTTTTCAGAGATCGAAAAGTTTTGTTTGAACAGCGAAAGGAAGCAGTAAACCCCGCATCTCTCTCGGCGCAAGCGTTTCTCGTGCACGTGGGCCGTCGGCTCCATGCTGCAGGCAGTAGACGGTGGTCTACTGTTTCATCCACCAACGTGCCCGTCTTCAATACTTTTTCGAACTTCAAGACAGTGCGGTAGTCCCTGAAGGCATCTCCAACTACCAGCAGTCCTCGTTGCGCCGCTGTCTAGCAGAGGCGCAGTAATGGCCTCCCGTCGCTCGCCCGGCTTCCTCGCTGGACGGAAGCCATCTTGCGCACACGTATTCGCGCAGTCCCTAGCCGCTCGCGTGCAAGCCCCAGAGCGCGGCAGCTCTTGCTCTCATCACTGGGCTGTCGTGGACTTCGTAGCTACGGATTCACGGCAGCTTTGCCGCGCCCCTCGCCGTGCCCGCATAATTTCTTCTGGAACTGGTGCAACGGCCGCGCATCGCAAGTCCTTTGCGCAGCTTCAAGGCCCTACTTCATGATTCTGCTGTTCAAGGCGGCGTTCGCGGCGGCGGAGTTCAAGGCAATGGGCGAATCCTAGCACGCACTCTGCATTCCTTAGCGCCTCCGACCACTGCGGCGTGTTGTCGGTGGCAGCGTGGCCATCCACTGCTGTCATAGGCGGGAGAAGTCTTCGGAGTCCCATCGTACTCTTGCTGTAAAGGCCCATGGATTAACCTGCTCTACCTACAGTGCCGTCCTGTCGCAGCGGTATACTTTGCGTTGTGTTCGCGTCGCTAGTGACCCCCCATTCACCACAACCGGATTACTTCTGCCTTGATCACCTTGATCTCGCCTCCCACGCCGTATTGTACAGCACGCGCGGTCTGCTGTACCATGGCTGCGGCTCGCCAGGGTTCCTACCTCAATATGTTCCCTCTTCCCGTCTGGCTCCAACCAGCCTTGTCTTCACACTCAGTCACAAGAAAATAACTCACTCAGTCACAAGAAAGGGGGTTTAACGAGGATGTAACGCGTATGTTTGAGCGTTCGTTGTGTTTTGATAAGGCGCACAACACGAGGCTGCGTTGAATTCATAGTTGCAGCTGTTGCAGCTTTTTATTTCATCGCTGTGTTTCCGTTAGCAACGTCGTCAAGGTACGTCGGTTTATGCTATTGTTTATTTTCGCGTAGTAGAAATAGAATTATTTTTTTCCTCTTTTGATAACACGTCGCTGAAGCTTACTCCGAGGCTCGTGCGAGAGGCAAAGCGAGAGGGAGGTTTTCAACCTGCAGAAAATCTGTTACCTGAAACCGCGGAACTATAGCGTACGCTATCCCGTCGTTTCTTTTGGCACCCAAGTTGCTCTTTACATGCGTTTGCTTTTGCGTGTGCATATATGCTTTTGTAGCCCTTAGAATGTTTCCTTCAGGTGCATTAACGTTTTAGCCTGTATTATGTTTTTCTTCAATAATACCAGTTGTTGGGCGAGTTGGTGTTTACTGTAATCCATATCTGCGCACAGACGGGACAGAGAAGAAGGGACACAACACAGAGCGCCGACACACAACTAAAACGTTTATTGGCCGCCAGCCAGTATAAATACTGCCCTGGTAGCCGGAAAGGATACAAGCACGCTTGACTTGCGTGACATTCAAAATTGCCAGTGAATCAGGCACGTGTCAACAGGCAAGTGTTATATGTGGGAAATAATGTCAACGCTACAGCAGGCACAAGTTAGCATTCACAACCAAGCTAACGATTTTCCTTATCTGACAGCGCTACACAGGGAGTAATGATACAATGGTCTGAGGTCTTAGCTATAAGGTGGACTTCTATTATTTTCTTATTTCCCTTGCTAGCGAGTCGCGGTTCTTTGCTATCACACAGCATTCCTTATAGAGTGGAAAAAAAGACTTTGGTGTCGTCATCGTCTTCCTCGTCTTCGTCGTCTTTGCAGTGTCTGTAGTGTTTTGCTACGTGGCCTCTGATGGCGACACGAGAGACATTATGTTCGTGCTCCTTTAATCTTTCGTTAACACATCGGCCAGTATGGCCATCATGACCGATGTAACACCTGCCAGATCACAGAGGCAGAGAATGAATTACTCTTTCCTGGCAAGGCACGAATTGTTTCGCGTGTTTTATCAAGCAGCTGCGTGGTTCTCTTTCCACTGAATTTAATTTTTTGAGCAGGCTAGACAATCGCTTAGGCGCCGAGAAGACAACTTCGACGCCAGCATGTTTTCCAATTCTTTTCATGTTGTGCGAGACTTGGTGCAGATGTTGTTAGCCTATCAAAAGATGCCACGTACCCACACTAGGGGATCGGCCAAAAATCGAGTGGCTATTCAGCTGTACTCAGTTGAAACAAGGAAAAGCACGCGGGAACGCAACGCTGGTGGATTCTACCTCATGAAAAGAAAAGGGATAAGAGTGCAGAGAGAGAGAGAGAGAGAGAGAGTGGGAGAGAGAGCTAGGGAAGTTGGTACAGATACGGTACCACGGCAATCTTTCTTTTCTTTTCCTCTTGTCTCGCTTCACCTATCCGATGGAATCTGAACTTTTCTTCAGTTTTTCTGCAAAGGAAATAAAAAGGCCTGCATGGTAGCCAGCCCTTGTCAGACGATTTAGTTGGTTGCAGAAGCTGTGCTCCAGCCTGTGCACACGAGATTTCTTTAAAGCGTTGTAAAACACATTTGCTTCATATTTTTTCACATTTCTCAGAGCTAGAGAAAGAAAGAAGTGGCCATTATTAAATGCTGGTGCCATAGTGCTACGTACATTGTATGTTAAATGATGCATATATATATATATATATATATATATATATATATATATATATATATATATATATATATATATATATATATATATATATATATATATATATATATATAGCAGACAAGTTAAGGGAAATGAGGGGCTCGTTTGACTAATACATGAAGGAAGCCAACAGTCAACGAAACCAAGGTGCATTGGGGAATGTCTTTTTTTTAACTTATAGTGCGGATTAGTGGGAGGAAAATACTTCAATTAAGCTTTGATTTAAGGAAAGCTACTTATAAAGCAGCACAAAAAACAACCATGCCACTGGTGGGATCCGAACCCACTACCTCCGAATATCGCGTCCGGTGCTCTTACCAACTGAGCTACGGCGACGGCTGTCCAATCTGCTGCTCTCGTGGGTATTTATGTTTATTGCGTGTAAGCGAACCTTGAGAGTGTTCACCAGCGCCACCCTCGTCCATAGCGGCGGACGTAGCACGTCCAGTATTACCGCGAGTGTGACGTGGAACGTCATCTAACGGGGAGGGCGGACACTGTGCTAGAGCCCTCTTATGCTACCTATGGCATCAAGACTGCCGGAACCGAGACCCTCGTTACGCTATTAGCTGACAAGTTAAGGGAAATGAGGGGCTCATTTGACAAATACATGAAGGAAGCCAACAGTCACCGAAACCAAGGTGCATTGGGGAATGTCTTTTTTTTTAATTTATAGTGCGGATTAGTGGGAGAAAAATACTTCAATTAAGCTTTGATTTAAAGAAAGCTACTTATAAAAGCAGAAGAAAAAACAACCATGCCGCCGGTGGGATCCGAACCCACAACCTCCGAATATCGCGTCCGGTGCTCTTACCAACTGAGCTACGGTGACGGCTGTCCAATCTGCTGCTATCGTGGGTATTTATTGCGTGTAAGCGACCCTTGAGAGTGTTCACCAGCGTTCGGGCAGTCTTGATGCCATAGGTAGCATAAGAGGGCTCTAGCACAGTGTCCGCCCTCCCCGTTAGATGACGTTCCACGTCACATTCGCGGTAATACTAGACGTGCTACGTCCGCCGCTATGGACGAGTGTGGCGCTGGTGAACACTCTCAAGGTTCGCTTACACGTAATAAACATAAATACCCACGAGAGCAGCAGATTGGACAGCCGTCGCCGTAGCTCAGTTGGTAAGAGCACCGGACGCGATATTCGGAGGTTGTGGGTTCGGATCCCACCGGCGGCATGGTTGTTTTTTCTGCTGCTTTATAAGTAGCTTTCTTTAAATCAAAGCTTAATTGAAGTATTTTTCTCCCACTAATCTGCACTATAAATTAAAAAAAGACATTCCGCAATGCACCTTGGTTTCGGTGACTGTTGGCTTCCTTCATGTATTTGTCAAACGAGCCCCTCATTTCATTTAACTTATCTGCTAATAGCTTAACGAGGGTCTCGGTTCTGGCAGTCTTGATGCCATAGGTAGCTTAAGAGGGCTCTCGCACAGTTTCCGCCCTCGCCGTTAGATGACGTTCCACGTCACACTCGCGGTATTACAGGACGTGCTACGTCCGCCGCTATGGTCGAGGGTATTAACGAGGTATTTGTTTAGTTTTCGACAAATCCTGGGAATATCAGGAGAATAGCTACTGGAAATAGTTTTTTCATACCCTCCGCTACATGTCTTTAAAAATATTTATTGCAAAACACACTGAACGGCGGGTAAAACAAGAAAAAAGAAAAGAGGAAGCCAAAACTTGAGGGGAGCACTTTATTGACCTAAAGTGCGGTGAGACGCAAGCCTTTAGCGCGCTGTTGCTGCTTGTGTTACTTATCTGTGGTTAAGATATTAATTAAGTACTTGCGTGTGCCCGCATTCTAGGACTGAACTAAAGCGAGAGCTAGTAAGGAAATTGCGTGGCACCCGACTCGGTCAACAGTGGCGAAGCGTATGGCGTGGCGCCACCTAGCGCGTGCGCAGTGAACTACCAATGGCGCAATATAACCTCTGAGATCATCGATCGCGCTAGCGGACAGGTGATCTCGAAGGCCATGGTTGCAACAGTGTAACAGACGGAAGGACGGACGGATGCAGCATGATCCAATAAAGGCTTTCGCGTTAAAAAACGCCGGGGGTGGTTGTAGAAATGAAATGCTCCAAATTTCTTTTCATGGCACATTTATAAAGAGAATAATGGGATCAAGCTATTACTCCAATCTCAGGCAGTAAGAGTCCTCTGCGTCTTGTCTTTTCTTGCACATTCGGTATGTGCGGCAAAAGCGTCCAAAATCCATATCAGAACGTTAAGGCCAATTATATCTCCCATGGTACACTCAGCGACCATATTGGACAATACTCGGCAATACACTGACAATACTCAGCGACACGGCACACTCAGCGACTAAACACGCCTAGCTGCGATTGCAAAGGGAGTCGAATTCCCCATACACGAGCGCGGAAGCTGTGGCGGAGCAGCCTCCGACGTCACCTGTGGGGACAGCCATTGGTGATTGGCTGCGGCCTCTGTTACGTCAGATATGGCACATGCCTCTGATTGGCTCCTCTGTGCCGCTGCTGTGCTCCCGCTCTTCCTGTGGCCCGAGAACTCTCTCAGTTTTTTTATGATGTTAACAACAACTCTCTCAGTCAAAGGTGAAATCAACTTTGGACGTCGGGATTAGCGAGAATGCGGACGGCCGTGTGCGTTGCTCAGTGATACGTGCTGTTTTTAATATAAAGGCTGGGTTGACTGCCACACTCGTGCGAGAGCGAAGGCAGGTGAACGTTGAGGGTCCGGGAGTTCGTGGAGGTGGTGGTGGAAACTTTATTAGAAACAGGAGAGTTTAGGACATGCAGGTCTTTGGGTTCCGCACGGCCCCACTGCACTCAAACGTTCATGTCCTGGAGGCTCATGACGCTGGCAGCCCGGCCTTCGGCGATGGCTAGCTTGGCCGGGTCCTCGGAGCGCAGTAGGTCTCCCAAGCCTCCCAAGTGGTTAGGCGCTCCAGGCCCCGTGGGGGAGGATCCGCCGGGCAGAGGAAAAAGAAAAGGTCGAGAGAGGCTTTGGGTTTGTGGCACAGCGTACAGGAGGGCCTTGTGTGCACTTGGTGATAGCGCGAGCGTATATAGAGGGAGGGTAAGGTGCGTGTTTGGAGCCGCCTCCATAGTGTCTGATGATAATTGTCGACAGAGGGATGGGGGGGGGGGGGGGGGGTAGAGCCGACGCTCAGCTTTGCAGGCCAGCATCAATTCACTGAAGGAATGCATGCGCTCTCGCGACAACCCTAGATCGGAGGCCATCGGTGCCCAGTTGAGAGAACCTCGGGCTTAAGCGTTGGCGCTATTCATGATATTAAGGTTGCGCTGACTGCCACGTTCGCTCGAGAGCGAAGGCATGTGAACGTTGAGGGTTTGGTGCAAGCGAATATGTTTGAGGCGTGTGCGACACAGGTCATGTTACTAGACTGGTTGAAGCGATGCAACTCCTATTAGAATTAAGCTCATTTTGTAAGACATTGTAAGACTGACATTTTAAGACATTGTAAGACATTACGAGACTGAGTGACAGAATTTAAAAAAAAGATTTCTCAGTTTGCACCATAAAGTTCGAGCAAAACGTGGTGATTTAAACTTTGAGATTTTTTAAAATCTTACAGCTTTCCTCCTAAGCTGTCCTGTTCATATCTACTCAGAAGGAATTCAGTGCACTTAAAAAATGTCGGTAGTATTTGCTTTTTGATACATGCCAAGCTAAAATTCAGTCAATAAAATGGAAATTCATCTCGCATGTTGCCCTACCCTTCCCTAAACGGGCTAGCGTTTAGAGGAAAATGGAACAGTTCAGGATTTCCCTCTCTCAGGAATATATGCTTCACTTTAAGTAAATTAGTCAACCTGAGCATACAAACGATGAACGAAAATATGACCTGTACAATCGAGGAGTGCGCAAAAAAAAACAAGTGCAAGCGGCACGGTAGCCCTGCTGCACACTAAAATTTTCTCCTACCAGAACTCAGCGCAGTAGTGTCTGCGGGAGCCATGCGTGCGCCTTACAATTCCGGGAATAGCCAAAAAATCGGACTTATCGCCGCCAGCCACTTACCATTTGACACTCCACCTACTTCATTCCGAATATAGTGACCGAACTCATTTTTGTTACGTTCCTTGCAGCTCCAGACGGCTAAACGGCAGATTACTAAACGGCCCCATTTGACCTTGGCGCGCCAGAATCGAGAGGGTATACCGAAAACTCGGCTGGAATACAGCTTGCACTGTGTCGTGAAAAGGAAGGTTACTACCAGCGAAAAGCAACAACGCCATTAATTCCCAGTAAGCATGCTGGCCGGAACCGCAACGACTGCGTATTTGGCTGAAGCTGGTGCCTCTCGCTTGGAAGGAAGCCTCCATGTTTTCACGCTAAGTTCACAAAAGCCGCAAAGCTAACACTACTTCGTCGTTGGCGCATTGCGCATGCGCACACTGAATCCGTAATTCCACTAATTCCGCTAGAACTGTCTGATGAGATGCGGTGTTTTTCGCTATCCATGATCACGTCCTTTTCTCACTTGTTAGCTCGCATGAAAGTACTCTTTGCGCTGTACTGTTCTACTATTCAACTTCCACCACATTTCAGTATGAAGACAGTGCCATCTTCAGTTCAGCTCCGCTGATATGGTCAAGAAAAAAATTGTTTTCTCCATGACCTCCGCTTCCTCGGTCCAATGCTGGTCGTGGGTACCTAATTTCAGCGATTTCTGTAATCTCGTCGATTTTAACCTCCTACCGCTGCGGAATGCAACTTGCATCCTTCCGTATCTACTCTGCCACTTTTATGATTATCCTTGTGTGCTCCATGCCTTACACTGTTGCCAAGTGCGCCTTTCATTTTAGCTCACGAATGGTCAAACCATTTGTTCAGTTTTATGCCGCACTCTTTTTTTATCGCAAGCAAAGCCTATCAATATTACGTCCTCTAGTCACTGCTGTGGCCTATTACTTAGAAGGGTGAGGGTTCGAGCTAGTGGGCAGTCAGCATGAGGATCCATAGCGCACATAATTGAGGGGACACAACACGAGCGCTAAATGCTACTGCCTTTGTTCTTTCGTAGGCATGAAATATGAGTTATGTAATTTTCTCCCGACGGTTATTAATATACTAGAATCCTGTATATTACAGTGCATGTAAAGGAACTGTCCGTCAAATGTACCTCGAACCATGTCAATTTCACTGCTAATTTCTCTTTCGAACCCCAAGCAAGCGCGCAATAATTACAAATTCTTATTGTTTTCTGTGTCCTCTGATCGCTTCGCTGGATTCTGAGAATTCGAACTTTACGTTTTGCTTGCAGCTAAAAAATGCTTAAGCATACTCGACTTGACTCGCTTTGTTTAGAAGTGACCAAAATTGCTTGCGGCAATTCACGACCACTGCGGAGAAAAGAAGCTAGAAATATTTACCAGCAGCTGTCGAGTCGAAGAATGAGTGGCTGAGCTAGACGCCGTAAGCATCAAAACAATCAAGAACAACATAAACATCGGCTTTCTCTCCCCAAGGATGTTTGGACTATAAACCGTGCGCATAGCAGCAGGCGCCATGATCTCGTTCCGCTCCTACAAAGACGGATTCCTTCGGGGCTATTATAACACCACTTTCCGTAGCGTGCGATATAGCCTCTATTGACGCCAGGTCTCTTCTATTTCGGTACCCGTGCAACCAATCGAGGTGATTCTTTGCCCACTTGCTGCCATTTTATTTGGTCGCATCCATTTTCTGAGGTTGTAAGGAGGTGCATACGAGATTAGCGGCTCAGAGCACGATTTCAGATATGTATACCTCGTGCAACTGCGCCTCCAGATCGATGCAGCGTGACGCGACAAAAGACGCGCTTCTGTGATGAGGAGGGCATGCATAATGGCGGGAGGGAAGGTTGTCCAAAGGGCACGGTTCCAGCTGCTCCCGTCTGCGACATCAGGGATAGGGACTGCGTGAAGGCAGCCACTGACGTATGCGGGAAGAGGACGCAGGAGAACAGAGCGCTTCTTGACTTCCAATGCACGTGTAGGAAAGGTCTGTGCTCAGAAGTGAATTGATCACATTGACGCTCCAAGCCAGAGTACTCGGCTGGTAATCCTGCTCTCTGGATACGGGCGCTCTAGATACGGGCTTTGCAAGCCATCCGCTACTGCAGTTTTATTTCGAAGGGGCCACGAAGAAGCTTATGGAGGCCTAGGAAGGTTTTCTGGGAAGAGCTATCAGCAGGGAGCAAGCATCGGTAAGCTTCCCGCTGGATTTCCCTTCAATGCAGCGTTCCCCGTGGCACCGAAAAACTGCCGCTGTTAAGAAGAAAGAAACTTGAGGCGGGTTGTAGGAATTTTTTTCGCTGCTGCTCTCCACAATTCCGCTTTTTAAAGTTAGATTTGAATTCTTCTCTTTGTGCCCATTTGTCTCCACTCCCGGGGATATGTGTCAATTATCCAGGGTGCCCAGAGAAGAGTACCAACCTTCTTCTGACGCCCTCGAAACACGGGAAATGTGGACAGGGTCGGCACGCAACATGGGTGCATCAAGGCAGATAGGCTGATTGCTCGACGAGGGGAGGCTTGCGAAAATTTATCGCCTTTGGGTAACTACATAGGAAACTTTAAGTACGAGCCACCCTGGCTCGAAGCAGTGGAAGAAGTCACGTGTGGGCCAGAGAGCCTCCATTCATAGGACAATTTCTCTCTGTTATGAGGATCTGTTTTGCGTGTGGCTTGTACGAGGGTCTTCTTCACCACTTTTCGTAATAACAGCGACGCCCAAGAAGTGCTTGTCGACAAGCACCCCCATTTCCCGCACCGTCTTTCATTCCACTTTTGATGTATTAGCTATTTGTTTAATGGAAATTAATAAGGGCGCTGAAGAATTGTGCTGTAAAGAAGAAAAGCTCCTTGATGGTGCCTACCACTACAAATGTGATTGCTAGAAAAGGTTTGGTGGTAGAATGAAAAATGCCCGTCCACTATGCAGCTGCCTGGTCCCGTCCGTTGTGGCTGCTGATTTTGAAAGTTTAGAAAATGACATACAAGGGTGGCAGTGTATCAAGGTTCAAAATGCAGTTGTATGCAACATCAAGCAGAACCAGCGCCTTGTTCTTATATCGCCAGGAGGGCAGTCCGGCTCCTATCTTGGAGCTTCTATTCGGAAAGTCCGCATCTGGACCCTCCCTCAAAGTTATGAACGACCGTATAAGATCTTGCAGTTCTCTGAGGGTTCACGACTGCGTAACCCGAACATAAAACCAATTTGCCGACCACATTTTTACGTATTAAATGTGCTGAAAGAAAGCTTAGTTAATCGAGCGACTACCCCGGTGAATTGGTGGTCCCGGATTCGAACACGGGAGCAGGAAAATTTCTCATCAAGTATGAAGTTTCTATCGAAATTCTACTTTCCTCTGTAGACCAAATGATAGTCACTTCTACTACAGGTGCTAGCCTCTGGTCCCGGTCCTTGACACTGACTTACATGAGCATCTTTGTACCTTCTTTGTACAAAGTCTTCCCTTGTACTTACGTGTAAGTATAGTTTCTCTGGCGCTCTTTTTCTCGTGTTTTCCGAGGTCTGGGAGAGGCGCCCCTGTTGCACCACTATCGAAGCACAAGCAAGAAGAAGTGGTGGGCTTGAGCAGAGGCGGCAGCGTCAGCCAGTCGCTACATCGGCAAGTCTTCAAATAAATGTGGCCGTGGTCGCCTCCTAGGCGACCTCCAAATTATCAAGAACTTTAGTGTCACGTGTCAATGTGGCCAGTTTGCTCAGAATACGGAGGGAAGGTTGTCATATGCTTTGGTGATCATGCTGTGACGACGTCACAAGTGTGGAACACCATCACGCGCCCCACGTGACGCGTGAGGGCAGTTGCCGTTTACCTTATTAACAATACCGCATAAAGATTTCTTTCCATCGTTTCGCTGACTGTCGGCTTTCTTCATTTTTATGTCATAACAAGCTCCACATTTATCTGCCCTTGTCTTAAGAAAGACACTTATTTTTCGAACAGTCTGTTTCGCGTGAAAATATGACCTCTTACTAGTACCACCCCCTCTCGCGCAGGTGTCTACGCGATGAACACCTGAATGGTATTATTCAGGAAGGCTAATGCATTCACCCCGGCCGCGGCGGTCGAATTTCTATGGAGGCCAAATTCTAGAGGCCCGTCTACTGTGGGATGTCAGTTCAAGTTAGAGAACTCCAGGTGGTCGAATTTTCCGGAGCCCTTCACTACGGCGTTCCCCATAGCCTGAGTCCCTTTGGGCGGTTAAACCCCAATAAACCATAAACCAAGCATTCGCATCCTAGCTTCAACAGAACAAAAATTATGCTAGTTAATTTAGCCAGTACCATTGGTTAGAAGGTAGTCCCATGACGCACCATTCTCTACTAACTCTGATTAGTTGTAGGGAAAGCCGCTGTCTTTGGGGAGAAGTGTGGGACGGGATAATATGATGTCAGAGTTTATAGTTGTTACCACCACACAGTTACTTTGTGTGGTGGTAGGAGCGGAGAAGCTTTCTCATATATTTACTGCTGTAGTCTTAGGTACGGCAGGATCATGTGCATAAGAGAACTTGAGGGTGGTCCAAAGGAAAGCAGCATGTGTGCTTCATAGTTTTATAAGTCATCTCACACTGCGAGTTTTTTTCCTTCATACGTGTGGTCTCCGTGGCGCTCACACTTTGTTCAGTGCTCATGAATATTGTGCAGAGTGTTCCAGTAGCATGCTGCTGATGAAAGGAAGCGTAATAACCTCGGTTTTGGCAAACAGACGTTTTAAGAAATTGTTCTGAAATTAATTATCGTTCGAAGGAATATCTTCTGCAAGAAGCTTTACATTCTTACTGACGACTAAATTGGCTTTGCAAAAGGTCGCTCAACAGAAATGGCATTTTTAAGCAAAAAATAATTTATCCTAAAAGCGTCTTAACAAAAATGATCAACAATAGGGGTATTTAAAGACTTTTACAAAGCCTTCTGGTTGTATTAACCATGAATCACTAATTAAAAAGCGGGAAACCTACCATTTTGGAGGAGCATTTTAAAGTCTCAAAGAGAGCTATCTTGAGTACCGGTACCAAATCGTTACAATACATCGCAAATTAATTAAAAAGTGGGGTACCTCTGGTGGAATTCTGGGGCCGCTATTATTTATTATTTACATTACCGACATAACAAACATCGCTCCGCTGGCTAAACATGTTATCTACGCTGAGGACAATACCCTATTATTTACAACGCAATCCATTGGGCGAGTTAGTTTTTGACTTCCATAACGACCGCGCATTTGACGGCACAGAAGAAGGCACAGAGAGGTGACACACAACACAAAGAGCGCTGTAGAAACGGGCAGTCAGGCTTATGGGTCTTTGCTTTGAGGATAATTTCCAGGCTGCACTCGACAATAATTCAAATTCAACTTTTTTTGCCAGCCTTTTCGACTGACCCTTTAATTGTCGGGATCAAAACAGATTGGAAGTTGACTATTAGAAGTGCGGCTGCTTGCAATAACTTTTTCCAC